>NW_026512433.1:0-51857 GCF_027579735.1 Bombina bombina | reverse complement strand
AGACCCTTTCCTGCCTGACTCTAAATACCAGTGGCCGGCCAAAAGCAGCGTTAGGACCCCTTAATGCTGCTTTTGACGGCTAACGCAGAACTCTAAATCTAGGCCTTAGAATCCTCTCTCTCTTTATGGGTAAAAAAATGGATTTGTGCTAGGATGTCCCTTGATATGTCTGCTGAAATATTTCTTGGTCTGGGTGTGTGATTTACTCTATCAAGTAAAAAGTTTGGATTTTCAATGTCTTTCAGGAAAAGCAGGCAGAATTCCGTAATGTGACTTTCTAGTTCTGCAGGTGTAATCTCTTCTGAAACTCCTCTGAATCTCAAATTTTTTCATCTGGATCTATCCTCCAGGTCTGATAGTTTTAGTTCCAGGTCAGAGATTTGGTTTGATAGACTTTGTGAACAAGACAATAAGTTTTCATGATAGATAGCCAGATCCTCTTGCTTCCTTTCCAGGGTATCGGCGCTCTCCCCTATGGCTGCAATATCACTGCATAATTCTGCAACAGATCCATTAATCACAATAGTCAGGGTGTCCTGTAATGTATTAATGCACTGGGTAAGTGTGTCCACTATATGGACAGCCATGCCTGTAGTTGTATGATTTGATGTTTCTGGGGAGGATGACACTGAGTCCTCAGAGTTTTCTCTTAGGGATGAGCTCTCCTCTATGTCCGTGGTTGGTTCTTGGCAATTAGAGGCCCTGAAGTGGTCGAACACTTCAGCAGTGATTCCACAAAGCAGTGGATTTGGTCCTTTTCCTGTTGGAGTGGGACAGAGCAGTGCAAAGCTCTGGCGGGCAATAGTTGTCTAATGAGGAGGATTATAGACTCAGATCAGGTCTGTTCGTGGATATGCTATATGTAGAGCTATGAATTAGTGTCCATCAGGTATTTTAACTCATCTTTGCATTACTAGCCAGTGTGCTCATCTTGACAATATAGTTAGCATTTTAGGTATGAAGCATGAATAATACATTTAGAGTTATTTTTTATGATAGGTTTTGTAGAAGTAGCTGCGTCTAGTCAGCTGTTTTATAGCTTGTGATATTATTAGGTTACTGTCCATTCCACTAGGCACTTGAGACACCCTATTATTAATAGAAATAGGAGTAGGCCTCAATTTGGTTTCTGGTAAGTATCCTGTAAAGTAGATAATAGCAGTACCCCCTTGTTTGTGGGTAGCGACTCAGTTTATACTGAAATTAGGGGCTGTTATTCTAGTGTACTTCACCAGAGTATGTTCTTGGCGGGCAGATCAGGATTATATTATAGGTAGGCAGTCAGTATGTGGCCCAATGTAAATAGTCAATTGCGCACTTACTTTTCTCTGCCAAAATGGCGTATTACGGCCTAAGCTGTCAAGACCCACAGTCAGCTACCTTCAGTGATCCAGCAACGGTCAGTTTAATTCAACAGTTCACTTGTGTCTCTTGGGTACACTCGGTATTGGGCCAGCTGTTATGACCGCGTGGAAACTTTGGGTCTCACAGAAGACGGGCTGTCTCACGGCCTTCCTGATCCGTCCCTTGGTCAGAACCTCGCAGCACAAGGGGTGTAGGCAGCTTCCACCTCTTTTAGACCCTACTCCACGAACAATGTTTTGGCATTAGGCAGCAAGACAACACATTTTGGGTCACAACTTTCAGCGTGCGAGGCTCCGCACAACGATGTCGGCCCAGTCTCTCCTAAGTTTATCAGCAGCCACAATTACTCTCTCTGGAGGCGAATGGACACCTCAGGTCACTTAGACTGGCAGAAATTTCAACTAGTAGTTAGCTGTAGGGATATATTTGGGCGATTTTAACAATTTTATCAGCGGAGTTACTGTCTCACATGTCTGTTCACTCTGCTGGCTAGCTCCGCCCCCCTTACCTCAATTAGGCACTTTTTTGATTGAAGTATTATTGAATTAAGGTAACTGAAACATAAACTGTTATCACAGATATGTCTCAAAAATAAAAAACACTATGTCCAGAAATCAAGGAACAATAGGCCTTAGACAGGACAAAGACATAACGAGCTGTGATGAATAAGGTCAGAGTTTAATAGGAATCAGGGTCAAGTAGGCAACCTGGAACACTAGCAATCCATATAAGCACAATGCAGGTATAGCTTGCAGGGCACATTATTCAGATAATAGCAAGACATACACTCTGCAGGATGGTCAAAATCTGCAAAAAAAACAAAAATACCACACATGTAATAGCCAACAGGATGCAATATGCACACCATGCAAGTAATGACCAAAAGAACATAGTAAGCAGGTAATAGCCAACAGGATGCAATATGCACATAATTACAAGAAGACCGCATCATGCAAGCAATGGCCAAAAGAACACAGTATGCAGGTAATAGCCAACAGGATGCAATATGCACATCATGCAAGCAATGGCCAAAAGAACACAGTATGCAGGTAAATAGCCAACAGGATGCAATATGCACATCATGCAAGTAATGGCCCAAATAACACAGTATGCACGTAATAGCCAACAGGATGCAATATGCACATCATGCAAGTAATGGCCCAAAATAACACAGTATGCAGGTAATAGCCAACATGATGCAATATGCACATCATGCAAGCAATGGCCAAAAGAACACAGTATGCAGGTAATGCCAAAACGATGCAGTATGCAGGTAATGGTCAGTAGGACAGAGTAAGTAGATAATGTCCATCAGGTTACAATATCCTGGTAAGTGAGAAAACAGCAAGATGCTAATAGAAGCTTACTTTGTTCTTTGATGAGGTGTGTTTCATAGGTACACCCCAACATTGGCAGCTCAACTCGAGTACTGTTAAACTATGAAAAACAGACAAGGGTGTGTGCACACCTCTTAAAATTCCAAGGAAGCCCAAAAGCCTGAGGGAACAGACGTCAGTATATATGATACTCACACAACAGTTAAGGATGTAATCACTAATGCTGTGTAAAGGCCTCCTACAGACACCTATAATGAAAGGGACTAAACTGATGGCGTGTGGAGTGGGAGGGTAAATTAGCTCTCCAAATTACTCTGGCTATATGTACCTGTATATTTTGTGCTGTACAGACTGTTGCTTTTAGTCCAATGAGTGTTGGGATGGGATAAAAAAATAAACAGATGTTGCACGAATTGATAATACCACAGTGAACTCCTACTGATTTAAATTAAAGGGACATAATACTCATATGCTAATTCACTTGAAACTGATGCAGTATAATATAATTTCCTCAGCTCAGCACAGTAAGTTCTGTGTAAAAAGTTATACTCAGCTGCTCCCAGCTGCAGGTAAAAAAATAAATAAATAAATTAAGAATAGAACAGCAGCCAATCAGTATCAGCAGTGCTGAGGTCATGAACTCTTACTGTGATCTCATGAGATTTGACTTATCTCTCATGAGATTTCATAGTAAACTTTCTTTACCTGATTGGTGAAATAATATGAGAGTTCACGATGCTCATCCCCTAAGATGTCCCAGGACAGACACACTAAAATGCTGCTTAGAAATCCTTTACAATGGGAGGTGGCTACTGAGGAACTTTTGAGGTAAAACATCTTTCTTTTTTACATAGAGATGTTCAGGAGATATTTTCTAGTCAGCTTTTCATCACTTTCAAGTGTTTAAACATTTGGGTATTATGGCCCTTTAAACTGTATAATGGTGCAAATTGTAAAATGATGTGAAGCTTGAAAGATGCTATATAAATCAAAACAGCTACAAAGTGATTTCCAGTCTCAAGATTTAAATATCAATCCTGCTTAGTAAAATGGATGGTTTATGAAATGAACTTTCTACAAACCAGTAGAGTCAATACAGGCAAATGGTATTGTCTATTATATTAGCTAACTTTGGAGTTCAATTCCTGATGCCTGGGTCAGTAACCACTTGGTGCTAGAATTATATAGCTAGAATTATATATATATATATATATATTATATATATATATATATAATTTTTCTAGAGTTTTGCCTTCAATAGGGGAATATGGTTAGATATACGTATGTAACTTTAGAAGGAAATGTCCTCCATTCACGAGTGTGTAAAATTGCAACAATATTATTGATACGGTTATTATACTTATGGGTTTTTCTTTATAGTAGATATTACATTAAAATGTGTGGAAACGGCTAATAACTGTTTTTAATCATGGTTAACTGTTTTATAGTTGTCACCTTAACACATCATTTTTTTTTTTTCATGGAATAATTAATGAAAGTTGCATTTTAAAACTATATGTTCCTCTAAATAATTTATTTAATTAGTGCAAAATATTACATAATTATTGCACCAACAGGAAATATTTGTCTCCTGTGGTTTTCCTAACTAATCTACAATCACTTTGTGCATATTAAATGTTTGTATAATTAAAAGGACTGAGATTTTGCCCATAGAGTATTCATTTTCCTTCTGCACACCCTCGCTAGCAAAATCAATTATCTTTCTGTATGAAAATATCCTCACAGAAGAATATGTAAAACACACAGTTAGAACTGAAAATGAATGTGGCCATGTGCAGACATAATGAGTATGAGTCAGCTGTGACCATGTAAAAAGAGATTAGGAAAAGTGAAAGCACAAATGTTAATTTGAGGATCAATTTAAAGTGACATAAAAATGTAACAAACAAACACACTAATTTGGGTATATATACCCAGAGAAAAGTAAACAATATTTATATATTTATTATATATTTTCATATGACAACACTGAAGAAATGACACTTTGCTACAATGTAAAGTAGTGAGTGTACAGCCTGTATAACAGTGTAAATGCCAAACTGGGCCCAAAGTGTCAATATTTTGTGTGGCCACCATTATTTCCCAGTACTGACTTAGCCCTCTTGGGCATGGAGTTCACCAGAGCTTCACAGGTTGCCACTGGAGTCCTCTACTATTCATCCATGACAATATCACATATCTGGTGTATGTTAGAGACCTTGCCCTCCTCTACCTTCCATTTGAGGATGCCCCACAGATGCTTAATAGGGCCAGTCCATCACCTTTACCCTCAGCTTTTTAAGCAAGGCGGTGGTCATCTTGGAGGTGTGTTTGGGGTCATTATCATGTTGGTATACTGCACTGCGGCCCAGTCTCTGAAGGGAGGGGACCATGCTTGACTGTAGGCAAGACACACTTGTCTTTGTAGTCCTCGCCTGGCTGCCAACACACGCTTGACACCATCTGAACCAATTAAGTTTTCTTGATCTAATCGGACCACAGAATATACAGGGAGTGCAGAATTATTAGGCAAGTTGTATTTTTGAGGATTAATTTTATTATTGAACAACAACCATGTTCTCAATGAACCCAAAAAACTCATTAATATCAAAGCTGAATATTTTTGGAAGTAGTTTTTAGTTTGTTTTTAGTTTTAGCTATTTTAGGGGGATATCTGTGTGTGCAGGTGACTATTACTGTGCATAATTATTAGGCAACTTAACAAAAAACAAATATATACCCATTTCAATTATTTATTTTTACCAGTGAAACCAATATAACATCTCAACATTCACAAATATACATTTCTGACATTCAAAAACAAAACAAAAACAAATCAGTGACCAATATAGCCACCTTTCTTTGCAAGGACACTCAAAAGCCTGCCATCCATGGATTCTGTCAGTGTTTTGATCTGTTCACCATCAACATTGCGTGCAGCAGCAACCACAGCCTCCCAGACACTGTTCAGAGAGGTGTACTGTTTTCCCTCCTTGTAAATCTCACATTTGATGATGGACCACAGGTTCTCAATGGGGTTCAGATCAGGTGAACAAGGAGGCCATGTCATTAGATTTTCTTCTTTTATACCCTTTCTTGCCAGCCACGCTGTGGAGTACTTGGACGCGTGTGATGGAGCATTGTCCTGCATGAAAATCCTGTTTTTCTTGAAGGATGCAGACTTCTTCCTGTACCACTGCTTGAAGAAGGTGTCTTCCAGAAACTGGCAGTAGGACTGGGAGTTGAGCTTGACTCCATCCTCAACCCGAAAAGGCCCCACAAGCTCATCTTTGATGATACCAGCCCAAACCAGTACTCCACCTCCACCTTGCTGGCGTCTGAGTCGGACTGGAGCTCTCTGCCCTTTACCAATGCAACCACGGGCCCATCCATCTGGCCCATCAAGACTCACTCTCATTTCATCAGTCCATAAAACCTTAGAAAAATCAGTCTTGAGATATTTCTTGGCCCAGTCTTGACGTTTCAGCTTGTGTGTCTTGTTCAGTGGTGGTCGTCTTTCAGCCTTTCTTACCTTGGCCATGTCTCTGAGTATTGCACACCTTGTGCTTTTGGGCACTCCAGTGATGTTGCAGCTCTGAAATATGGCCAAACTGGTAGCAAGTGGCATCTTGGCAGCTGCACACTTGACTTTTCTCAGTTCATGGGCAGTTATTTTGCGCCTTGTTTTTTCCACACGCTTCTTGCGACCCTGTTGACTATTTTGAATGAAACGCTTGATTGTTCGATGATCACGCTTCAGAAGCTTTGCAATTTTAAGAGTGCTGCATCCCTCTGCAAGATATCTCACTATTTTTGACTCTTCTGAGCCTGTCAAGTCCTTCTTTTGACCCATTTTGCCAAAGGAAAGGAAGTTGCCTAATAATTATGCACACCTGATATAGGGTGTTGATGTCATTAGACCACACCCCTTCTCATTACAGAGATGCACATCACCTAATATGCTTAATTGGTAGTAGGCTTTCGAGCCTATACAGCTTGGAGTAAGACAACATGCATAAAGAGGATGATGTGGTCAAAATACTAATTTGCCTAATAATTCTGCACTCCCTGTAGTTCCAGTAATCCATGTCCTAGTCTGCTTGTCTTTAGCAAACTGTTTGTGGGCTTTCTTCTGTATCATCTTTAGAAGAGGTTTGCTTCTGGGATGACAGCCATGCAGACCAATTTGATGCAGTGTGCGGCGTATGGTCTGAACACTGACAGGCTGACACCCCACCTCTTCAACCTCTGCAGCAATGCTGGCAGCACTCATACGTCTATATGGATATAAAGCTGAGCATGTGCACTCAACTTCTTTGGTCAACCATGGCGAGGCCTGTTTTGAGTGGAACCTGTCCTGTAAAACAGCTGTATGGTCTTGCCCACCGTGCTGCAGCTCAGTTTCAGGTTCTTGGCATTCTAATTATATCCTAGGCCATCTTTATGTAGAACAACAATTCTTTTTTTCAGATCCTTAGAGAGTTCTTTGACATGAGGTGCCATGTTGAACTTCCAGTGACCAGTATGAGAGCGTGTGAGAGTGATAACACCAAATTTAACACACCTGCTCCCCATTCACACCTGAGACCTTGTAACACTAACGAGTCACATGACACCGGGAGGGAAAATGGCTAATTGGGCCCAATTTGGACATTTCCACTTAGGGCTGTACTTACTTTTGTTGCCAATGGTTTAGACATTAATGGCTGTGTGTTGAGTTATTTTGAGGGGACAGCAAATTGACACTGTTATACAGGCTGTACACTCACTACTTTACATTGTAGCAAAGTTTAATTTCTTCAGTGTTGCCACATCAAAATATATAATAAAATATTTACAAAAAATTTGAAGGGTGTACTCACTTTTGTGAGATACTGTATGTATTTATATGTACATATATGTATTTACAGACATATATACACATATAAAAACATGCATATGTACACATATATGCATATATAAGTGCATTGGAGCCCTTTGCATTTAAGTAGATGAAAACATGTTAAAACATAATTTATGCTTACCAAATAAATTCCTTTGCTTACGGATAGGGAGAGTCCATGGCTTCATTCCTTTCTGTTGGGAAATACAAACCTGGCCACCAGGAGGAGGCAAAGACACCCCAGCCAAAGGCTTACATATCCCTCCCACTTCCTTATTACCCCAGCCATTCTGCCGAGGAACAAGGAAAAGTAAGAGAAACATTAAGGTATAAATGGTGCCAGAAAAATAAAATAAATAATAGGGGACCGCCCATAGACAAGAAAAAATGGGCGGGGGCCGTATGCTCTCCCTATCCGGAAAGGAAAGGCATTTATACGGTAAGCATAATTTATGTTTTCCTTCCTAAGATAGGGAGAGTACACTGCTTCAATCCTTATTGTTGGTAAAACTATACCCAAGCTCCAGAGGACATTGAATGAATAACGGGAGGGAACAAAAAGCAAGAGGCGGACCCTATTCTGAGGGCACCACAGCCTGCAAAACTTTTCTCCTGAAAGCTGCTTCAGCCGAAGCAAAAACATCAAACTTATAACATTTTGAAAAAGTATGTGAGGACCAGGTAGCCGCATTACAAATCTGATCCACAGAGGTCTCGTTCTTAAAGACCCAAGAGGAAGCCACTGCTCTAGTGGAATGAGCCATTATCCTCTCAGGAGGACGATGTCCCGCTGTCTCGTAAGCTAAGCGGATGACACTCCTTAACCAAAAAGATAGGGAAGTCGAAGAAGCCTTCTGTCCCTTACGCTTCCCCAAATAGACAACAAACAAAGAGGAAGATTGTCTAAACTCCTTAGTGGCCTGAAGATAGAACTTCAAGACACGAACCACATCCAAATTGTGAAGTAAGCGTTTCTTCGATGAAGAAGGATTAGGACACAATCTCCTGATTGATGTTGCAATCTAACACAACCTTAGGAAGAGACCCTATTTTAGTACGTAAAACTGCCTTATCTGCATGAAAAATCAGATAAGGGGGCTCACATTGCAAAGCAGAGATCTCAGAAACTCTACGCGCAGAGTCAATAGCCAATAAAATGAGAACCTTCCAAGATAACAATTTAATGTCAATAGAATGCAGAGGCTCAAACGGAACCTATTGCAAAACCCAAAGAACTAAGGAGGAGCCCAAGATCTAAACACAGGACTGATCCTAATCAGAGCCTTAACAAAAGATTGCATGTCTGGAAGCTCAGCCAGTGTCTTGTGCAATAAAACCGACAGGGCTGAAATCTGTCCCCTCAGGGAACTAGCAGAAAGGCCCTTCTCCAGTCCTAACGTGACGAAAGGCAACAAATGACTGAGGTAATGAGGAAGTAGGAGGGATATGTAAGCCTTTGGCTGAGGTGTCTTTGCCTCCTCCTGGTGGTCAGGTGTTGTATTTCCCAACTGTAAGGAATTAAGCCGTGGACTCTCCCTATCTTAGGAAGGATATCATATTTATGCAATATTCCTATTTAATAGTGTTATACTGTGTATTTACTGTAAATAATTGAAATTCCAATGTTCTGCACATAGCATAATATGGTATATGTATTTCTAAATAGATATTCCTATATATATCTGTCTATATCTATACCTTTATATAATTTTATATATATATATATATATATATATAAATATATATATATATAGTAGCAAGAGTATGGAGAGCGCTTAGTATGAAAATACCTTAGTTCTCTGTATTTACAATTTATAACAACAACAGTATGGCTATCACATATATATAGAAGCCTTATCACTAAATGGTAAATTATTGGTCACTTTATAATTCACTATTGTAAAACAAGTGTTCATATGAGTCCATATCACAATAAAATATATGTATATAAAAATTCTTCTGAGACATCCAAAGTAAGCGTTGGGAACAGTGATAAAAGACCCCGTTGGGGTTCCTACTTACACTCCTTACCCCCAATCTTATGAGGTAAGTGCTGCACAATGGCATCTACTTATCAAGCTGTCAACCGCAAATAGGCTGGAATTCTGCAGCATATTTGTGGCGAGCCTGATTCCCCTTAGTTATCAAACCACCGGGCAAAGTCCGACACAGATCGATGCTTACGTCATTACAGATGTTCCGAATGCAAATTTGGCACTATCTGACTACTTTTGCTAGTTATCAAATTCCTAACAGGTACGCTCGGCACTATTCTGGCCCAGCGTACCTGGTTTTCAATCCACCGCCCTGGAGGCGGCGGATACCATAGGAATCAATGGGAGTCTGAAAGCAGCGAAAGCTCATGTTCGCTGCTGCCCGATATCCCATTGATTTCTATGGTAACGTTTACACCTAACACCCTAACATGTACCCCGAGTCTAAACACCCCTAATCTGCCGCCCCCTACACCGCCGCCACCTACATTATACTTATTAACCCCTAATCTGCCGCCCCGCCACTGCCACCACCTACATAAGTTATTAATCCCTAATCTGTACCCCCTACACCGCCGCCACCTACATTATACTTATTAACCCCTAATCTGCCCCCCTACACCTCCACCACCTACATTATACTTATTAAACCCTAATCTGCCCCTACACCGCCGCCACCTACATTATACTTATTAACCCCTAATCTGCCCCCCCTACACTGCCGCCACCTACATTATACTTATTAACCCCTAATCTAATCTGCCCCCCTACATTATACTTAATAACCCCTAATCTGCCACCCCAACACTGCCGCCACCTACATAAAGTTATTAACCCCTAATCTGCCCCCCCACACTGCTGCCACCTACATTATACTTATTAACCCCTAATCTGCCCCCCTACACTGCCGCCACTATCTTAAATGTATTAACCCCTAAACCTAAATCTAACCCTAACCCTAACAACCCCTAACTTAAATATAGGATTTAAGTTCAATCCTATTGGCTGATCTAATCAGCCAATAAGATTGAGCTCGCATTCTATTGGCTGTTCCAATCAGATTAGGGGTTAATAAGTATAATGTAGGTGGTGGCAGTTTAGGGGGCAGCATATTAGGGGTTAATAAGTATAATGTAGGGAGCGGCAGTTTAGGGGTTAAACACTTTATTTAATTGCAGCGGTGTCCGTGAGCGGCGGTTTAGGGGTTAATACATTTATTAGCGTTGTGGTGGGCTCCGGTAGCGGCGGTATAGGGGGTAAACAGTATAGTATAGAGTGGGTGTTTAGTGACAGTATACCAATAAAGCTGGGAAAAAGCCGAAGAGCAGCGAGATCGATGACTGTTAGTTAACAACAGTCTGCTGCTTATCGCCCAGTACTTGGTGCGTGGCTTTTTTTTTACAGCTTTTTTGGTAACTTTGGAGAGCGTATTCAGGTCCGCGGCAGCAATGTTAGACGATCTTAGGCAAGTTTATTGGTGCTGTTGAATGCAATTAAGTTGACGGCTTGATAAGTAGATGCCAATGAGAGGGATCACCCACGTAGATCATAAAGTTCCCCGCTTCTTTGTTCCTTGAAGTTGGTAGAGTGGTCTTTCAGGCCCCAATTCATTCCAATTATTTGTGGATTCTACAACAGCTGCACAATTAAAACCAGTTAAAGTCTTGTGCACTTCTTCAGTATCTCAATTGCCTAGTAAGGTCAGTCCAGCCCCAAAATAGCAGGCAATTCTCCCCTTAGAGAGACTTCCCCAGGGTCATAATCCAAATGCCTACAGAAATAGAAGCTCAGTAGCTTGTTCTATGGCAAGTCATCACCTAGGAGCAGCCTCTTTTAGCTCAATTGTGCTTTTCACAGAGGAGAACTTTCCTGAAGTATATCAGTTTGATCTTACCTAGCAAGGTCAGTCTCCCTATGGGGTAAACCAGACATGGACTCCTTGCCCTATGTGCTTAGAGGGATATGGCTGCACCTCTCTGACGAGGCCCAAAAAAGGCTTAAATGATCTTCTGGGGTTGTCATGTTCCTTGTTAATTGAGGATTGGCTTGTATTTCAGGGCTGGACTGACCTTACTAGGCGGGATCAGACTGATATACTTCAGGAAAGTTCTCCTCTGTGAAAAGCACAATTGGACTAAAAGAGGCTTCTTCTAGGTGGTAACTCGTCATAGAACAAGCTGCTGATCTGTTGTTGATTACTGGTAGAGC
This sequence comes from Bombina bombina, assembly GCF_027579735.1. NCBI lineage: Eukaryota > Metazoa > Chordata > Amphibia > Anura > Bombinatoridae > Bombina > Bombina bombina. The sequence goes on along the minus strand of NW_026512433.1, from coordinate 40,071 downwards.
TCTTTTCTTTCTGTTTCCATTCTTCTATATGGCTCATCCCTAACAGACCTCTCGGATCCAGGAAAGGAAATAGGTAAATGGATTCAGCTGAGTATCTTCTTTCTCAGGCACGGTATCTCCTACAATTGTGACTAATGTAAGTAGTTACTCTCTGCCATAATGCACTGTCCCCACTTAATAAAGTGATTTAACAGAAGTTTTAATATAGCCCCTAATATATCAATCTCTGGGGTCTCCAAATTATAAGTGATTATTTGTATACATTTTACAATTTGTCCTGCTTAAAGATAAGGGTGCCCCCCACTTGGTACAATTAGTAGCCCTGATCCAGCTACTCACCATGGGGTACCGAGGGGGGTGGAGTGCCGAGGCCTCCTGCACGGGCAACCGCCTAAGGCCTTTATAGTAGGGACTTGGGAACAGGATTTAGAAAAAGGTTAGAGAGTGGGGTCATTTGGATCAGGAAACTTTCAGGAAGCTTCATATAATAGTAAAATCCCCAGATGACATCTGAAAATCTTGATAATCGATTAACTATCTTTCCGTCCTCAGCAGCTCTGAACATTGTGTTTGTACATGGCACAGCCCGGACACGCCCCCTACTAATACAGGTTTTGATAATAATGTTTAAAAGGTGTGTACACATACTTTAAAGGATGAGAAATGTAGAGATTTTTAAATGTTTAATGCCATGTGCATGTTTTAACTATTTTAAAGGGATAGTAAACTCAAAATTCCCCCTCGGACAAGTCCGCCTACAAAGAAGCCATCACCACCTCATCAAAACCACCAAGAAAACAGCCATCCTAGACAGAATCCACGCCAATGCCAACAACAGCAAGGAGCGGTTCACAGTCATCAAGGAATTCTCCAAACCCAACAGCGATACCAACGACATCCCACCATCCCAGGACCTCTGCGACAACATAGCCACCTACTTCCACCGCAAAATCATCAACATCTACGACAGCCTCCAGCTCCAGAACTCACCCTTCACCAAATACCCACCGACCCCCATCGACACCTCACCCATACCCACCACCCCCCACCATCGACGAACTACTTGGATCCCCCTTACCATGGAAGAAACACTCAAAATCATGAAATCAATCCACTCCGGAGCACCCTCAGACACATGCCCACACCACATATTTAACAAAGCGGGCACTACCCTCGCCCACAAACTCTGCCACACCATCACATGCTCCATCAAAATCGGCACTTTCTCAGAAGACTGGAAGCACATGGAGCTGAAACCGCTGCTGAAGAAACCCACGGCAGACCCCAAAGATCTTAAAATCTACCGCCCCATCTCTCTACTCCCCTTTCCAGCCAAAGTAATCGAAAAGGCCATCAACGCACATCTTGTTGACCCCATCGAGACCAACCACATCTTGGACCCCTCCCAATCCGGTTTCAGGAGCAATCACAGCCCTAAAACTGCCCTCCTCGCCACCACAGATGACATCCGCACCCTGCTCGACCAAGGAGAGACCGCCGCCCTCATCCTCCTAGACCTCACAGCTGCATTTGACACTGTAGCCCACAGCACCCTTCTCACCCGCCTACACAACTTCAGTATCCGCAATAAGGCCCTGGAATGGATCACCTCCTCCCTTAGCGGAATAACCTAGAAAGTCAAACTCCCGCCCTTCTCCTTCAATTCCACAGCAATCAGCTGCGGCGTACCTCAAGGCTCTTCTCTCAGCCCCACCCTCTTTAACATCTTCATGGCCCCCCTCCCCGCCATCGTCCGACGACACAACCTCAACATCGTCTCCTACGCCAACGACACACAGTTAATCATCTCACTCACCCGAGACCCTGCCCCCGCTAAGAAAAACGTCCACAAAGGACTGACAGCAATCACCACCTGGATGAACGACAACCGTCTCAAACTCAACACTGACAACACCAAAATCCTCCTGCCCGGACCCACCGAATCCGCATGCGATGACTCCTGGTGGCCCACAGCCCTCAGACACCCTCCAACTCCAACACACCATGCACGAAATCTAGGAGTCATCCTTGACTCATCACTCTCCATGGACTGCTAAATCAACGCCGTCTCTTCGACTTGTTTTCACATACTCCACCTACTGCAAAAAGTCTTCAAGAGATCCCTACCGAAACCAGAAAATCAGTCACCCACACCCTCGTCAGTAGTTGACTGGACTACAGCAATGCACTCTATGCTGGGTCCACCATCAAGTTCCAGAAACTACTCCAAAGCGTCCAGAACGCCTCCGCCAGACTCATCTTCAACATCCCTTGCCAAAGCCACATCACCGAACACCTAAGGAACCTGCACTGGCTCCCCGTCAACAAGAGAATCACCTTCAAGCTCCTAACCCACGCATTCAAGGCCCTCCACAACATCGGTCCAGAATACATCAACCACAGCTTCAATTTCTATACCCCCTTCAGACAACCGCTCTGCCGTCCAAGCACTCGCAGTCATCCCCTGCATCAAGAAAACAACAGCTGGAGAAAGATCCTTCTCCTATATGGCAGCAAAGACATGGAACACCCTCCCGCTGCACCTCAGACAATCGACCTCCCTTACAAACTTTAGGAAGGACCTCAAGACCTGGCTCTTCTACTGAATCGTCTTCCCTTAGCCCACTCTTTTCGTCCTCCCCTAGCACCTTGAGACCCTCATGGGTGACTAGTTCACGCTTTACAAGTACCCAATAGATAGATAGAAAATTAAACTTTAAATAATGATTCAGATACAGCATGCAATTTTAAATAACTTTCCAATTTACTTCTATTATCTGATTTGCTTAATTTTTTTATTTTTAAAAACAAGCTTTATTCAATGAACAATTGCTATATTACATCAATAATAAAGTACAATAACATAGTAGCTTCTTATAATGCAGTTACATATAAGATCTGTTACATCACTTTTAAAAGCAATGAGGTAACTGAAACAATGTTTGTTCATTGTTACAGATCAAAATTTTTGCTTTATACACTTTGCATCTGTAGTTGAGACAATTGAAACCCAAGCATTTATTCAAGGCAGGGTTTTGCGATATGAGTACACAAACAGCAGTCCCAAACGGCAGGGGACCAGAGGGTATCAATATGTCCACTCATATTTGTTACTGGAATACTCCGAAGGAGGAAAAAGGAAAGAAGGGAGGGAAAAGAGAAAGGATAAGTGAAAGAAAAGGACAGAGGAAAAAATCCCACCCAACCCAACACACACCTCTGTACCAGACCATGACCATATAAAAACTGCCATAAACTGCAGCGCCCTATACATCTCTGCCTTTCCAGATTAGCATCATGTATTCATGTGTCTCTATTTTGCCAGTCCTCAGATAATGAAACCTCTCCAGACTCAGCAGGTCCCAGACCCCAGCCTTCCACTCCCCCAAACTTGGCACTTGGGGCAATTTCCAGTGCCTCGGGACTAGTACCTTTGCACAATTCAACATCAGGTGGAATAATTAATGCTTCGCTTCCTCAGTTATCCTTGATATTTCGTGATAAATAAGATATTTAGGGTTGGGAGGTAAAATGATTCTCAAGAGCCTGCCAGACTCACGAAACACCCTCTCCCAAAAGGGTTGTATGAGAGGGCACTGCCACCACAGATGTAACAACGAACCCTCCCCTCCGCAGCCTCTCCAGCACTCCCCACTCAGATGATGATAAAGCTTTCTCAGTCTTTGCGGTGTCATGTACCACCTGCTTAAGAATTTGCAATGCATTTCTTAAAGTCTTGCTGAGACCGAAGCTCTTTTGGCTTTACTAAAAATTGACCACCAAGCTTGTGTATCAATTTCAGAGATCAGTTCATTGTGCCAGGCGGCCACATAAGAAGGCATTACCTCTACATCACCCTCCATTAGCATTCTGTATAGTAATGAGATTAGGCGACACAGTATTGCTGAGGTACAGAGTCCTCAAAGGGCGTTTTTCGTCTAATCAGTGAGTCTCTGTCTCGAGTGTTATTAAAGAAATGTCCTAACTGTGCTACTCTGAACCATGAGGAGACCATATCACGATTCCATTCAGCCAGATCCTCTTGCGGTTTGAGTCAACCCTGGTCGACAGCATTTGATATGGCTACCTCGTATAGTAAATAGGAGGAGCCCGGGACATGCATTTTGTTTGCTATTCCGTTGTCGGGATTTTCGCGTACCGGAGTAACCGGCGAGACAGCTGAAGATATATAGCTTTTTGCCTTAATAAGCTTATCCCACCCGTGGAGTACATCCTCGAGAAGTGGATAATGTGAGATGCGGTCGGGACGTTGCCCAGAGCTTATCCATGCCAGTGAACCGACATTGCCTCTTTGAAGAATCTCCCTAGCAAGTCCTATCCAAGCCTTATCGGCTGTTCCGTGACACCATTTAACTATTTGCTGAAGGATCATCGCATTGTGATATTTGCTGAGTAAAGGACACCCCCCCCGTCCCCCGCTTCTGTGAAGATACATTGTCTTTTTACTGATCCTTGGTTTCAACCCATTCCAAATATAAGATTCAATTGCCGTTTGGATTTGATGAATTAAGTGCCCAGCCGATGCAAGAGGATCGTCTGCATAATGTACAGCACCCTAGGTAGCATATTCATTTTTGACACATGTATTCTCCCCATCCAAGAGATGGTTTTGATTTTCCACGTCGCAAGGTCCCGTGCGATATCGTCTCTGATGCGTTTATAGTTTATATTCACTATCTCCTTTAATGAGGGAGCAAGCAAAATGCCCAAATATTTCAAATGCTTCGTAGCGATTTTCAGGGGACAACCATGACTCTGATTTTCAAAGGTATCTTGTGGCATTGAGATGTTCAGAATTTCTGAGAGGGATTGAGTAAAAAATCCTCAATCGACCATAAGCTTCAAATTCTGCTATAGATGCCTGCAAAGAGCACCATTGTCTGCCAGAGTCATCAGGACATCGTCCGCATACATTGCTAATTTATGATCTGTTCAACCCTCCTGCAGGCCTCGAATAGCAGGGTTGGCTCGTATCTTGCTCGCCAAAACTTCCATAATGAGAGCAAAAAGCAGAGGCGAGAGCAGGCACCTCTGCTTCGTCCCGTTGGAGATTGAGAAGGGCGTGGAAAGCATTCCATTCACCCTCACCCTAGCACTTGGGTTAGAGTACAGATAGAACACCAAATTTATGAAGTGTGGGCCAAATCCCACTTTCATCAGGGTGTGGCGCATAAATGACCAATTGACCTGATCAAACGCCTTCTCCGCGTCCGTCGACACAAGTATCAGCGGAGCGGAGTCGGCATGTGCAACAGAAATCAACCGGAGGACTGTGAGAGTGTTGTCTCGTGCCTTTCTAGCGGGCATGAATCCTGCCTGATCTGTAGATACTAATTGGGGTAGGTATTTTTTAAGGCGGTTTGCTATGACCTTCGCCAGGATCTTAACGTCTGAATTAAGTAAGGAGATTGGCCTATAGCTGCCTGGCTGATTCTCTGGCTTATCTGGTTTTGGAATAACCAATATAAAAGCTTCCAACATTGAGCGCGGCAAAACCGGATCCCCCGATAATCGATTAAACAAATGGAGCAAACGAGGCACCAGAATATCCGCAAATATTTTATAGTAGCGAGTCCCAACTCCATTAGGACCCGGACTTTTGCCAATCGGAAGGCTTTTAATAGCAGCCAGAATCTCCTCAGATGTAAAGGGAGCGTCCAATTGGTCCGCTTCCTCTGCTGACAGTCGCGGCATATCTATTTTTGTTAAGTAGTCTGTTATCTCACGTTGTGGAATCTGCCTATTTTGATGCTCTCCCTGCCCCCCGTCTACCGAGTGAATATTGTATAGAGTTTCATAAAAACTCCCAAAAGTATTTGCAATGGACTGCCCGTCCCTATGAGTCTCCTCATGCTTGTCAACAATCTCAAAGACATAGGAGCGTAGTCTCCTCCACGCAATGGCATGAGCCAGGAGCTTCCCCGCCTTATCTCCATGCTCAAAGAACTGTTGTCGTAAAATAAGTGCTTTTTTATGTTGTTCTTCTTGCAGGTGACGCAACAAGGCTGATCTAGCAATTACAAGTTCCTCCTGTAGCCCACTCTCATTGGGGCTGTCTTTATGCGCTCTCTCTTTTTGGGTTACTCGTGCCAGTAATCGTGCCAGTAGATCTCTTTTAGTTCTGCGCAAGGCTGCACAGTGTCTCATCAATATGCCTCTGAGCACACATTTGTGAGCTTCCCAGACAGTGAAACTGTCCACGACATCATCTGTATTCAAACGAAAATATTCCTCTATGTTTTTATGCAATTCTTGTACCAGAAGTTGATCATTCAATAGAAATTCGTCCAGCCTCCAAATATAAGGCGTTACTGGAGTATTAGGCCAGTCGATCGTACATTTGACCGGTGCATGGTCTGACCACGTGATTGCATTGATATTACTGCCTATCGTGACCGCTAGCCCAGTGGAGTCCGAGAATAGATAATCTATCCTCGTATATTTCCTATGAGGATGTGAGTAAAATGTAAAGTTTTTAGTTGAGGGATGAAAAGTACGCCAGATGTCGTGCACAACAAGATCCTTAAGGGATCTGGTGAGGTGTTTAATTACTTTGTGAGGAGCGCTGGAAAGGCCATCAGAGGTGTCCAAAGTAGGATCCAGGGACACATTAACCCCCCCCCCCCCCATATAAAGGATGCCCTTTTGCACCTCTAAAATTGTGTGCATAACTTTTTTAAAAAACAGGTCTTGAGCCTTGTTTGGAAACTAGAGGTTGGCCAGGGTCATGGGTCTGCCATATAAAGTGCCCGTCATGATCAAGTACCTACCATTTGGGTCGCCCAATGTCTGTTCTAATTGGAAAGGCACTGTGGAACAGAATAGCATGCCCACTCCATTCTTTTTGGATGGCCCTGAAGCAAAGTAAGCCGCTGGGTAGTGTCTGTTAAACCACTTTGGTTCCCTTAACTTGGAGAAATGCGTCTCCTGAATAAAAACAATATCACCACCCATCCTATGTAGGTCATCAGAGACTATTGATCGCTTCTAAAATTTATAGTAAAGAGATCAATGGTGTGCCTTCTGGCTTGTGCGTGTGAATTTGCCATTTGTAAACTATTAGCTTAATGTGTGTGAGAGCAGGGAGGGAGAGAGAAAAAAAAAAAAGGGGGGGGGGGAAATTTAAATTTCAGATGCAGGGATATAAATTTATACCACAGGTAAAGGGGAAAAGGACTCACGATAGTGGGGGGTTAGAGGATTGAGGAAAAGAGAGGGAGGTCAATGATCTATTAAAGATCAAGACTGAAGATAGCAGGACACCTTCCCAAAAACGTAAGTAGGTCTAGGCGTTGAAGGAAAAGAGTAGCAATCTAAATAAAAAAAAGGTAGGATTCAACCGGAGGTAGTAACCCCATCACTCTTATAAATGCAATCTCAACAGAAAATTAAACTTTGTAGGTAAGAATAACCCAAAAACAAAACTAGAAAACCATTGTTAGAACCAATCATATATCAGAGTTGAACCACAAAAACCAAGTGCCAACCCATCTCTAACCTGGGGTGTGTGAGACAAAAGAGGACCTCCGTCCCAAGAACTTGCAATATGCCTGAGCTGTATGTGCCCACCCCCCAAAGTTTTCCCCTTCTCCCCCCTTTTCTTCCCCCCCTCCCCCCCTTACCCCCCTCTTCCCTCCCCCCTCCCCTTTGTGTACCCAGCTGTGATGAATTTTGCTAAAAAACAGAATTTATGCTTACCTGATAAATTACTTTCTCTTGCGGTGTATCCAGTCCACAGATTCATCCTTACTTGTGGGATATTCTCATTCCCTACAGGAAGTGGAAAAGACAGCACACAGCAGAGCTGTCCATATAGCTCCCCCTCTAGCTCCGCCCCCCAGTCATTTGACTAACGGTTAGGAGAAAAAGGAGAAACCATAGGGTGCAGTGGTGACTGTTGTTTAAACAAGAAATTTTAACCTGACTTAATTGCCAGGGCGGGCCGTGGACTGGATACACTGCAAGAGAAAGTAATTTATCAAGTAAGTTTTCTCTTGCAAGGTGTATCCAGTCCACGGATTCATCCTTTACTTGTGGGATACCAATACCAAAGCTTTAGGACACGGATGAAGGGAGGGAACAAGACAGGTAACCTAAACGGAAGGCACCACTGCTTGCAAAACCTTTCTCCCAAAAATAGCCTCCGAAGAAGCAAAAGTATCGAATTTGTAAAATTTGGCAAAAGTATGCAGTGAAGACCAAGTCGCTGCTTTAATAATCCGTTCAACATAAGCCTCATTCTTGAAATGCCCATGTGGGAAGCAAACAGCTCTGGTGGAATGAGCTGTAATTCGTTCAGCGAGGCTGCCTGCGCCATCAGTCTCGTAAGCCAATCGATGATGGCTTTGTCAGCCCAGAAAGGAAAGAGAGGTAGCATGTCGTTTTCTGACCACGCTCCTCTTACCAGAATAAACGACAAACAGAGGATGATGTTTGTCTGAAATCTTTAGTTGCTTGTAAAATTAGAATTGCAAAGCACGAACCGACATCAATATTTGTGTAATAGCCGTTCCTTCTTAGAAGCTGATTGAGGACAAACAGGGAAGGACATTGATTTCCTGGTTAATATACTTATTAGAAAACAACTTTAGGAAGAAAACCATTTTGGTACGCAAAAACAGAATTTAATGTTACCTATAAATTACTTTTCTCAACGGTGGTGTCCGGTCCACGGGCCGTCATCCTTACTTGGGGATATTCTCTTCCCCAACAGGAAATGGCAAAGAGCCCAGCAAAGCTGGTCACATGATCCCTCCTAGGCTCCGCCTACCCCAGTCATTCGACCGACGTTAAGGAGGGAATATTTGCATAGGAGAAACCATATGGTACCGTGGGTGGACTGTAGTTAAAGAAAATAAATTATCCAGACCTGATTAAAAAACCAGGGCTGGCCGTGGACCGGACACACCGTTGGAGAAAGTAATTTATCAGGTAAACATAAATTCTGTTTTCCTCCAACATAGGTGTGTCCGGGTCCACGGCGTCATCCTTACTTGTGGAACCAATACCAAAGCTTTAGGACACGGATGAAGGGAGGGAGCAAATCAGGTCACCTAAATGGAAGGCACCACGGCTTGCAAAACCTTTCTCCCAAAAATAAGCCTCAGAAGAAGCAAAAGTATCAAACTTGTAAAATTTGGTAAAAGTGTGCAGTGAAGACCAAGTCGCTGCCCTACATATCTGATCAACAGAAGCCTCGTTCTTGAAGGGCCCATGTGGGAAGCCACAGCCCTAGTGGATGAGCTGTGATTCTTTCGGGAGGCTGCGTCCGGGCAGTCTCGTAAGCCAATCTGATGATGCTTTTTAATCCAAAAAGAGAGAGAGGTAGAAAGTTGCTTTTGACCTCTTCCTTTTACCGGAATAAACCAACAAACAGGATGAAGATGTTTTGTCTAAAATCCGTTGTAGCATCTAAATAGAATTTTAGAGCCGCTGAACAACAACCCAAATTGTGCAACAAACGTTCCTTCTTTGAAACTGGTTTCGGACACAGAGAAGGTACGATAATCTCCTGGTTAATGTTTTTGTTAGGAAACAACTTTTGGAAGAAAACCAGGTTTTAGTACTAAGAACCACCTTATCTGCATGGAACATCCAGATAAGGAGGAGGAACACTGCAGAGGCAGATAATTCTGAAACTCTTCTGGCAGAAGAGAATGCAACTAAAAACAAGAACTTTCCAAGATAATAATTAATATCAACGGGAAGTGCAAGTGGTTCAAACGGAACCCCCTGAAGAACTGAAAGAACTAAATTGAGACTCCAAGGAGGAGTCAAAGGTTTGTAAACAGGCTTAATTCTAACCAAGCCTGAACAAAGGCTTGAACATCTGGCACAGCTGCCAGCTTTTTGTGAAGTAACACAGACAAGGCAGAAATCTGTCCCTTCTGGGAACTTGCAGATAATCCTTTTATCCAATCCTTCTTGAAGGAAGGATAGAATCTTAGGGAATCTTAACCTTGTCCCAAGGGAATCCTTTAGATTTCACACCAACAGATATATTTTTTTCCAAATTTTGTGGTAAATCTTTCTAGTTACAGGCTTTCTGGCCTGAACAAGAGTATCGATAACAGAATCTGAGAATCCTCGCTTCGATAAGATCAAGCGTTCAATCTCCAAGCAGTCAGCTGGAGTGAGACCAGGTTCGGATGTTCGAACGGACCCTTGAACAAGAAGGTTCTCGTCTCAAAGGTAGCTTCCATGGTGGAGCCGATGACATATTCACCGAGATCTGCATACCAAGTCCTGCGTGGCCACGCAGGAGCTTATCAAGATCACCCGACCCCTTCTCCTGATTGATCCTGGCTACCAGCCTGGGGATGAGAGGAAACGGCGGGAACACATAAGCTTAGTTTGAAGGTCCAAGGTGCTACTAGTGCATCCACTAGAGCCGCCTTGGGATCCCTGGATCTGGACCCGTAGCAAGGAACTTTGAAGTTCTGACGAGAGGCCATCAGATCCATGTCTGGAATGCCCCACAGCTGAGTGACTTGGGCAAAGATTTCCGGATGGAGTTCCCACTCCCCCGGATGCATTGTCTGACGACTCAGAAAATCCGCTTCCCCAATTTTCCCACTCCTGGGATGTGGATAGCTGACCAGGTGGCAGGGAGTGAGACTCCGCCCATAGAATGATTTTGGTCACTTCTTCCATCGCTAGGGAACTCTTGTTCCGCCCTGATGGTTGATGTACGCAACAGTTGGTCATGTTGTCTGATGAAACCGTATGGAACTTGGGCCCTCGCTAGCTGAGGCCAAGCCTTGAGAGCATTGAATATCGCTCTCAGTTCCAGATTATTTAGTCGGGGTAGAAGAGATTCTTCCCGAGACCAAGGACCCTGAGCTTTCAGGGATCCCCAGACCGCGCCCCAGCCATCAGACTGGCGTCGGTCGTGACAATGACCCACTCTGTCTGCGGAATGTCATCCCTTGTGACAGGTTGTCCATGGGACAGCCACCAGACGGAGTGAGTCTCTGGTCCTCTGATTTACTTGTATCTTCGAGACAAGTCTGTATATTCCCCATTCCACTGACTGAGCATTGCAGCAGGTTGTATGGTCTTAGATGAATGGGCGCGCAAAAGGGAACTATGTCCATTGCGCGACCATCAACCCCGATCAAATCCATGCCACTGAGCTATGGAAGATAGAGGAACGGAATGAAAGTATCCGACCAAGAGTCTAGAAGCTTTGTTGTTTCTGGTCCCGTCTGTTAGGAAAATATCCTCATTTCTAAGGAGATCTATTATTGTTCCCAAGAAGGGAACCCTTGTTTGACGGTGGGATAGAGGAACTCTTTCCCGCGTTCACTTTCCATCCGTGAGATCTGAGAAAGGCCAGGGACCGATGTCCGTGTGAGCCTTTGCTTGAGGAAGGGACGACGCTTGAATCAGAATGTCGTCCAAGTAAAGGTACTACAGCAATGCCCCTTGGTCTTAGCACAGCTAGGAAGGGGACCCTAGTACCTTTGTGAAAATCCTTGGAGCAGTGGCTATTCCGAAAGGAAGCCCACGAACTGGTAATGTTTGTCCAGGAATGCGAACCTTAGGAACCGATGATGTTCCTTAGTGGATAGGAATATGTAGGATACGCATCCTTAAATCCACCGTGGTCATGAATTGGACCTTCCTGGATGGAAGGAAGAATGGTTCGAATGGTTTCCATCTTGAACGATGGAACCTTGAGAAACTTGTTTTAAGATCTTGAGATCTAAGATTGGTCTGAACGTTCCCTCTTTTTTGGGAACTATGAACAGATTGGAGTAGAACCCCATCCCTTGTTCTCTTAATGGAACAGGATGAATCACTCCCATTTTTAACAGGTCTTCTACACAGTGTAAGAATGCCTGTCTTTTTATGTGGTCTGAAGACAACTGAGACCTGTGGAACCTCCCCCTTGGGGGAAGTCCCTTGAATTCCAGAAGATAACCTTGGGAGACTATTTCTAGCGCCCAAGGATCCAGAACATCTCTTGCCCAAGCCTGAGCGAAGAGAGAGAGTCTGCCCCCCACCAGATCCGGTTCCGGATCGGGGGCCAACATTTCATGCAGTCTTGGTAGCAGTGGCAGGTTTCTTGGCCTGCTTTCCCTTGTTCCAGCCTTGCATTGGTCTCCAAGCTGGCTTGGCTTGAGAAGTATTACCCTCTTGCTTAGAGGACGTAGCACCTTGGGCTGGTCCGTTTCTACGAAAGGGACGAAAATTAGGTTTATTTTTTGCCTTGAAAGGCCGATCCTGAGGAAGGGCGTGGCCCTTACCCCCAGTGATATCAGAGATAATCTCTTTCAAGTCAGGGCCAAACAGCGTTTCCCCTTGAAAGGAGAGTGTTAAGGTAGCTTGTTCTTGGAAGTACGCATCAGCCGACCAAGATTTCAACCAAAGCGCTCTGCGCGCCACAATAGCAAACCCAGAATTCTTAGCCGCTAACCTACCAATTTGCAAAGGTGGGCGTCTAGGGGAGAAATGAATTAGCCAATTTGAGAGCATTGATTCTGTCCATAATCTCCTCATAAGGAGGAGAATCACTATCGACCGCCTTTATCACTCATCGAACCAGAAACATGCGGCTGTAGCAACAGGGACAATGCATGAAATTGGTTGTAGAAGGTAACCCTGCTGAACAAACATCTTTTAGAGCAAACCTTCTAATTTTTTATCCATAGGGATCTTTGAAAGCACAAAACTATCCTCTATGGGTATAGTGGTGCGTTGTTTAAAGTGGAAACCGCTCCCTCGACCTTGGGGGACTGTCTGCCATAAGTCCTTTCTGGGGTCGACCATAGGGAAACAATTTTTTAAATATGGGGGGGAGGGACGAAAGGAATACCGGGCCTTTCCCATTCTTTATTAACAATGTCCGCCACCCCGCTTGGGTATAGGAAAAAGCTTCTGGGAGCCCCGGCACCTCTAGGAACTTGTCCATTTACATAGTTTCTCTGGGATGACCAACTTGTCACAATCATCCAGAGTGGATAATACCTCCTTAAGCAGAATGCGGGAGATGTTCCAACTTAAATTTAAATGCAAGTCACATCAGGTTCAGCCTGTTGAGAAATTTTCCCTGAATCAGTAATTTCCCCCTCAGACAAAACCTCCCTGAGCCCCATCAGACTGGGTTAGGGGCCTTCAGAGATATTAGATATCACGTCGTCATGCTCTTTAGTATCTAAAACAGAGCAGGCCGCGCTTACGCTGACAAGTGTTCATTTTTGGCTAAAATGGTTTTTGACAGAATTATCCATTACAGCCGTTAATTGTTGCATAGTAAGGAGTATTGGCGCGCTAGATGTACTAGGGGGCCTCCTGAGTGGGGCAAGACTCGTGTAGACGAAGGAGGGAATGATGCAGTACCATGCTTACTCCCCTCACTTGAGGAAGTCATCTTGGGCATCATTGTCATTATCACATAAATCACATTTATTTAAATGAATAGGAATTCTGCTTCCCCACATTCAGAACACAGTCTATCTGGTAGTTCAGACATGTTAAACAGGCATAAACTTGATAACAAAGTACAAAAAACGTTTTAAAATAAAACCGTTACTGTCACTTTTAAATTTAACTGAACACACTTTATTACTGCAATTGCGAAAAAACAGAAGGAATTGGTGCAAAATTCACCAAATTTTCACCACAGTGTCGTTAAAGCCTTAAAAGTATTGCACACCAAATTTGGAAGCTTTAACCCTTAAAATAACGAACCGAGCCGTTTTTAAAACTTTAACCCCTTTACAGTCCCTGGTATCTGCTTTGCTGGAGGACCCAACCAAGCCCAAAGGGGGAATACGATAGCCAAATGACGCCTTCAGAAAGTCTTTTCTAAGTATCAGAGCTCCTCTCACATGCGACTGCGATGCCATGCCTCTCAAAAACAAGTGCGCCACACCGCGCGAAAATGAGGCTCTGCTTATGCTTTAGGGAAAGCCCCTAAAGAATAAGGTGTCCTAATACAGTGCCGTGCCGATATTATTATATCAAAATACCCAGATAAAATGATTCCTCAAGGCTAAATATGTGTTAATAATGAATCGATTTAGCCCAGAAAAAGTCTACAGTCTTAATAAGCCCTTGGTGATGCCCTTATTTACGATCGTAATAAACATGGCTTAACCGGATCCCATAGGGAAAATGACAGCTTCCAGCATTACATCGTCTTGTTAGAATGTGTCATACCTGCAAGCAGCAAGAGACTGCACACTGTTCCCCCAACTGGAAGTTAGTTGGCTCTCAACAGTCCTGTGGTGGAACAGCCATGGAGTTTTAGTTACGGTTGCTAAAATCATTTTCCTCATACAAACAGAAATCTTCATCTCTTTCTGTTTCTGAGTATATAGTACATACCAGCACTATTTCAAAATAACAAACTCTTGATTGAATAATAAAAACTACAGTTAAAACACTAAAAAACTCTAAGCCATCTCCGTGGAGATGTTGCCTGTACAACGGCAAAGAGAATGACTGGGGTAGGCGGAGCCTAGGAGGGATCATGTGACCAGACTTTGCTGGGCTCTTTGCCATTGTCGCTGTTGGGGTAGGAGGAATATCCCACAAGTAAGGATGGACGCCGTGGACCGGACACACCTATTTTGGAGAAACTACCTTATCTGCATGGAACACCAGATAGGGTGAATTACACTGAGCAAAGCAGACAATTCTGAAACTCTTCGAGCAGAAGATATAGCTACCAAAAACAAAACTTTCCAAGATAATAACTTAATATCTATGGAATGTAAAGGTTCAAACGGAACCCCTTGAAGGAACTGAAAGAACTAAATTTAGACTCCATGGAGGAGCCACAGGTCTATAGACAGGCTTGATTCTGACTAAAGCCTATGCAAATGCTTGAACGTCTGGTAATTCTGCCAGACGCTTGTGTAAAAGGATAGACAGAGCGGATATCTGTCCCTTTAAGGAACTAGCTGACAAACCTTTTTCCAATCCTGCTTGGAGAAAAGAGAATATCCTTGGAATCCTAATCTTACTCCACAAGTAACCCTTGGATTCACACCAAAAAAGATATTTCCGCCATATCTTATGGTAAATTTTCCTGGTGACAGGCTTTCTAGCTTAGATCAGAGTATCTATGACTGATTCAGAGAACCCACGCTTGGATAGAATTAAGCGTTCAATCTCCAAGCAGTCAGCTGCAGAGAAACTAAATTTGGATGCTTGAAAGGACCCTGTATTAGAAGATCCTGCCTCATTGGCAGTGTCCATGGTGGGACAGATGACATGTCCACTAGGTCTGCATACCAAGTCCTGCGTGGCCACGCAGGCGCTATCAGAATTACCGAAGCCTTCTCCTGTTTGATTCTGGCTACCAGCCGAGGTAGAAGGAGAAACGGTGGAAAGACATAAGCTAGACTGAAGGACCAAGGCGCTACTAGAGCATCTATCAATGCCGCCTTGGGGACCCTGGACCTGGATCCGTAAAGAGGAAGTTTGGTGTTCTGACGGGACGCCATCAGATCCAACTCTGGAATGCCCCATAGCTGGGTTAGCTGAGCAAAAACCTCCGGGTGGAGTTCCCACTCCCCCGGGTGAAAAGTCTGACGACTTAGGAAATCCGCTTCCCAGTTGTCTACTCCTGGGATGTGAATTGCAGATAGATGGCAAGAGTGATCCTCCGCCCACCTGATTATTTTGGTTATTTCCTTCATCGCTAAGGAACTCTTTGTTCCTCCCTGATGAGTGATGTATGCTACAGTCGTGATGTTGTCCGACTGAAATCTGATGAATTTGGCCGCCGCTAGCTGAGGCCATGCCTGGAGCGTGTTGAATATCGCTCTCAGTTCCAAAATGTTTATCGGGAGAAGAGACTCTTCCCGAGACCAAAGGCCCTGAGCTTTCAGGGAGTCCCAGACCACGCCCCAGCCTAACAGACTGGCATCGGTCATTACAATGATCCACTACGGTCTGTGGAAGCACATTCCCTGAGACCGGTGATCCTAAGACAACCACCAGAGAAGAGAATCTCTGGTTTTCTGGTCCAGTTGCATTTGAGGAGACAAATCTGCATAATCCCCATTCCACTGTTTGAGCATGCACAATTGCAGTGGCCTGAGATGAATTCGAGCAAAAGGGACTACGTCCATTGCTGCTACCATTAATACGATTACCTCCATGCACTGAGCTACAGATGGCCGAAGAATGGAATGAAGAGCTCGGCAGGTGGTTAAAAGCTTTAACCTTCTGACCTCCGTCAGAAATATTTTCATTTCTACCGAGTCTATTAATGTTCCCAGGAACTTTTTTCGGTGTTCACCTTCCACCCGTGAGACCTTAGAAAGGCTAGAACAATCTCCGTATGAGCCTTGGCTCAGGGAAAAGACAACGCCTGTATTAAGATGTCGTCCAGATAAGGTGCTACTGCAATGCCCCGTGGTCTTGGTACCGCTAGAAGGGACCCTAGCACTTTTGTGAAAATTCTGGGAGCGGTGGCCAACCCGAAGGGAAGGGCCACAAACTGTTAATGCTTGTCCAGAAAGGCGAACCTTAGGAACTGATGGTGATCTTTGTGGATAGGAATATGAAGGTACGTATCCTTTAGATCCACAGTAGTCATATATTGACCTTCCTGGATCATCGGTAAGATTGTCCGAATGGTCTCCATTTTGAAAGATGGAACTCTGAGGAATTTGTTTAGAATTTTTAGATCCAGGATTGGCCTGAAAGTTCCTTCCTTTTTGGGAACCACAAACAGGTTTGAGTAAAAACCCAGTCCTTGTTCTGTAATTGGAACTGGGTATATCACTCCCATCTTGAGTAGATCTTCTACACAGCGTAAGAACGCCTCTTTCTTTGTCTGGTCTGTAGACAGACGAGAAATGTGGAACCTTCCCCTTGGAGGAGAGTCCTTGAATTCTAGAAGATATCCCTGAGCAACGATCTCTAATGCCCAGGGATCGGGAACATCTCTTGCCCAAGCCTGAGCAAAGAGAGAGAGTCTGCCCCCTACCAGATCCGGTCCCGGATCGGGGGCTACCCCTTCATGTTGTCTTAGTAGCAGCCGCAGGCTTTTTGGCCTGTTTACCCTTGTTCCAGCCCTGCAAAGGCTTCCAGGTTGCCTTGGGCTGTGAAGCGTTACCCTTGCTTTGCGGTTGCAGAGGTTGAAGCAGGACCGCTCCTAAAGTTGCGAAAGGAACGAAAATTGGCCTTGTTTTTAGCCTTAAAAGGCCTATCTTGCGGAAGGGCATAGCCCTTTCCCCCAGTGATATCCGAAATAATCTCCTTCAACTCGGGCCTGAAAAGGGTCTTTCCCTTGAAAGGAATATTTAGTAATTTTGTTTTGGACGACACGTCAGCCGACCATGACTTGAGCCAAATCGCTCTGCGAGTGCCATGAAGGCAAAAGAGAATTTTTTCGCCGCTAACTTAGCTAATTGTAGAGCGGCATCTGTGATAAAAGAATTAGCCACTTTAAAGCCTTAATTCTATCCATGACTTTGTCATATGAAGTCTCCTCTGGGAGCGACTTCCTCCAGCGCCTCAAACCAAAAGCTTCTGCAGTAGTTACCGGAATAATGCAGGCAATAGGTTGGAGAAGGAAACCTTGTTGAACAAATATTTTCTTTAGTAAACCCTTCTAATTTTTTATCCAGGTAGGGATCTTTGAAAGCGACAACTGTGTTCAATTGGTATGGTTGTGGCGCTTGGGCTAGTGTTGAAACTGCCCCCTCTACCTTAGGGACCGTCTGCCACGCGTCCCGACTGGGGATCATTATGGGGAACATTTTCTTAAAGATAGCGGGGGGGGAACAAAAAGGGTACACCTGGTCTCTCCCACTCCCTAGCAAAATATCCGCCACCCTCTTAGGGATCGGAAACGCATCAGTGTATACAGGGGATCTTTTAGATATTTGTCCATTTTACACAATTTCTCTGGGACCACCATAGGGTCACAATCATCCAGAGTAGATAAAACCTACCTAAGCAGTACGCGGAGGTGTTCCAATTTAGAATTTGAACGCTAGTGAATCTGATTCTGTCCACTGAGAAACTTTTCCTGAGTCAGAAATTTCTCCCTCAGACATTACATCCCTTGCCCCTACTTTAGGTGGAAACGGTTTTATTGTCACACAAAATATGAAATATAAAATTACCAGGTCACATTTTTCCCTTAGTATGTAACATATCTCCTCCATGACCTTTGATATAGGGTCGAATGTCTCATATTTAATGTCCTGCTGTGGAGATAGTTTATAAAATCCATTCAATTCACTTATAGATACATACCTTACTATTTCAATACAATTTGTGTGACTAACAATTCTCTTAACAGAAAACACAACCAGATTTTAGGGACCAGAGACAAAGGGAACAGCAAAAAGAAACATACAAGATCATTTTTCCCTTCCTCCCCATCATCCACCCCGAATTTTATTTTGTGCATGTTTCATTCCCTCCCCTCAAACCTCCCATTAACAAAAAACCAACTTTACCTTTAAAACTTCAACCAACCTGTCTGTCACGTCCCTCCACTATCAATGGATCCAGGGAGAGGGGCCCCCCACCAGTTTGTCTGTAGATCATTTCAATATCCCTGCTGTCATGAGCCTCAAATGTCAGATTGTGATTCTTTTCTACTAATTACCTGTCCCATAATTAGTTTTGATCTTCCCTATTTTCTTTCTCTGCTATGGCCTGACAAGATCCAATAGTTCCATATCTTTAGAAATTGGGTCATATGTAGTCTGCATGAAGCTATCGCTCAGACATTCTGTATGTAAGGTTGAATTTTATCTCTGACTTCCCCCCATGTGGGGTACCCCTGTTTTCCAGTGTCTTGCTAGCATATTCTGGTAGCTGTGCATAAGATTCGAATAAACGTATTCTCTCGCCCCTACTTTAGAGTGTTATGAGGGTACATCAGATAAACCTCACAAAGCTTCCGACTGCTCCTCATCTGTTCTCAAGACAGAGCTATCGCGCTTTTTAGGGAAAACTGCAGTTTTGGATAGGAAGGGCCGCAAGGGAATTATCCATGACTGCCGCTAGGTTGTTGCAATGTAATAGGTACCAAGCACTTAGAGGTACTAGGTATCGCTTGAGCGGTGGCGTAACTGGTGATGACACATGGGGAGGAGGAAGGCGGACTATACTCATTACCTTCAGTCAAAGAATCATCTAGGGCTATATTTTTAAAGTGACACAATATGATCTTAAAGTGTATAGACACATTAGGTGCACTTGGGACACATTTTGAGTGGGGGTTCCACCATGGCTTCTGAACACATAGAGCAAGGCTTTTCCTTAGTGTCAGACATTTTAACAGATTAGTATTATACACAAGCAGGCTTGGAAAAACTCTTATCAAGTAAAAAACACAATTTGCAATAAATGGTCCTGTGCCTTTAAGAAATAAAAGCTCACACAATTTTTACAAAACGGAGAAAAAGGACCAAATCTCTTGAAAATTTTTACAGTAGTGCTTAATGCTTCTATATGATTGCACAGCAAGTTTCAACCTGATTAACCCTTTAATGCCCAAAACCGGAGCCGCCTAAAGCAAACAACCGGTTAATAAACTACAGCACCTTGCCACAGCAGTCTGCTGTGGCCCTACCTTCCCTTAAGGATTGGGATTTGAGAAAAGCAAGCCTCTAGAAGTCTCAAGTCCTTCACCCATGTGAAGCAGCATGCAAAGAAATCTGTCAGAATAAACTGCGCAACTAAGGTGCAAAATTAGGCCTCTCCCACTCCACTCCGGAGCTGTGGGGCCTTCAGAACCAAATTTAGGTGACTAAAAATAATGCCATGGTGGAATAAAACCCAGAATAAATACCCCAAAAGTGCTTTAAAAGTGTCAATAATGAGTATTTTGTGAATTAAAATAATCGATTGCCCTGCAAGCAAGCCTCTAGAAGTCCTCAAGCAGTCTCTGGACCCATGTGAAGCAGCATGCAATAGGAAATGCTGTCAGAATAAACTGCGCAACTGAGGCACAAAGATTAGGCCCCTCCCACTCCACTCCCGAGCTGTGGGACCTTCAGAACCCAAGTTTAGGTGACTAAAAATAATGCCATGGTGGAATATAACCCTGAATAAACACCCCAAAAGTGCTTTAAAGAGTGTCAATAATTAGTAATTTTGTGAATTCAAATAATCGATTGCTCTGCAAAAATGATAACCAGTCTATTGAGCCCTCTTAAATAAGCCTCAGATCTATACTAAGTCTCAGAACATGGCTTACCCTTCCCACATGGGGGGATTCTTGTCAGTCTTCTAGCATTATCTTGTCTTTGACCTAGAAAAAAGATGACCTGAAACATACCTCAAGAGCAGTTAAGCCTGCAAACTGTTCCCCCCAACTGAAGTTTTCTGGTACTCCTCAGTCCTGTGTGGAGACAGCAATGGATTTTAGTTACAACATGCTAAAATCATTTTCCTCTCAGCAGAATTCTTCATCACATTTCTGCCAGAGAGTAAATAGCACAAACCGCTACTATTTAAAAATAACAATCTTTTGATTGAAGATATAAAACTACAAATCTAAACACCACATTCACTTTACCCTCCCGTGAGATGCCCTAGTCTGGTTAGAGCGGCAAAGAGAATGACTGGGGGGCGGAGCTAGAGGGGGAGCTATATGGACAGCTTCTGCCTGTGTGCTCGTCGTTTGCCACTTCCTGTAGGGAATGAGAATATCCCACAAGTAAGGATGAATCCGTGGGGACTGGATATACCTTGCAAGGAGAAATTATCTCAAAACTCATGAGACCACTTGAGTTATTAGACTGGCAATAAGGACGTAATGTGCATAAAGGGTTGCGGCACAATTCATCTATCTTCCTCTTCCACCATTGCTATTCCAACTAAAGAGGGAGGGGAAGTCCTTGAGAGGCATGATCAAATATTCAAGTGTGTCAATCCCAACCCCCCAGATGTACAGCAAGAACCATGGGTAGTCAGTTTAATCCTTTTAGAAAATGGCAATGTAGTAATCCCTTAAAATAGCACTAGCTCCTAATCCCACCTTCCCAGCGGTGCCCAAGAACAACAATAACCAGGCAATACATATCAATACATAAACACTTGAAATAACATAATTTATGCTTACCTGATAAATTTATTTCTCTTGTAGTGTATCCAGTCCACGGATCATCCATTACTTATGGGATATTCTCCTTCCCAACAGGAAGTTGCAAGAGGATCACCCAAGCAGAGCTGCTATATAGCTCCTCCCCTCACATGTCATATCCAGTCATTCGACCGAAACAAGACAAAAAAAGGAGAAACCATAGGGTGCAGTGGTGACTGTAGTTTAATTAAAATTTAAACCTGCCTTAAAAGGACAGGGCGGGCCGTGGACTGGATACACTACAAGAGAAATACATTTATCAGGTAAGCATAAATTATGTTTTCTCTTGTTAAGTGTATCCAGTCCACGGATCATCCATTACTTATGGGGATACCAATACCAAAGCTAAAGTACACGGATGATGGAGGGACAAGGCAGGTACTTAAACGGAAGTGACCACTGCCTGTAAAAAAACCTTTGTCCCAAAAATAGCCATCAGAAGAATCAAAGTATCAAATTTGTAAATTTGGAAAAGTATGAAGCGCAGACCAAGGACTCCACCTCGTAAATCTGTTCAACAGAAGCCTCCTTCTAAAAAGGCCCAAGTAAAAAACCACAGCTCTAGTAGAATGAGCTGTAATCCCTTCAGAAGGCTGCTGTCTAGCAGTCTCATAAGCTAAATGAGATTATGCTTTTTATCCAAAAGGACAGAGAGGTCGCTGATGTCTTTTGATCCTCTCCTCTATCCAGAATAGACAACAAAACAAGGTGAATGTTTGATGAAAATCTGTAGTAGCTTTGGAAGAAAAAACTTTAAAGCACGAGCCACGTCCAAATTGTGTAATAGGACGTTCCTTCTTTGAAGAAGGATTAGGATACAAGAACGGAACAACAATCTCTTGAGTAATATTCTTGTTAGATACCACCTTAGGTAAAAACCCAGGTTGGTACGTAGGACTACCTTATCCGTACGGAGGACCAGATAAAAAGAATCACATTGTAACGCAGATAACTCGGGAGACTCTTATGAGCCGAGGAAATAGCTACCAAGAAAGAACTTTCCAAGATAAAAGTTTGATATCTATGGAATGAAAAAGGTCAAACGGAACTCCTAGAAGAACCTTAAGAACCAGGTTTAAGCTCCATGGCGGAGCAACAGTTTTAAACACAGGCTTGGTTCTAACCAAAGCCTGACCAAAAGCCTGAACGTCTAGAATACCTGCCAGACGCTTGTGCAAAAGAATAGACAGTAGAAATCTGTCCTTTTAAGGAACTAGATGACAATCCTTTCTCAAAATCATCTTGGAGAAAAGATAATATCCTGGGAATCCAGACTTTACTCCATGAGTAACCTTTGGATTCATAACAATAAAATATTTACACCATATCTATGTTAAATTTTCCTAGAGACAGGCTTTCATGCCTGTATTAAGGTATCAATGACTGACTCGGAGAAGCCATGCTTTGATAACATCAAACGTTCAGTCTCCAGGCAGTCCAACTCAGATTAGTTATATTTAGATGGTTGAAAGGACCCTGAGGTAGAGGGTCCTGTCTCAGAAGCAGAGACCGTGGTGGAAGGATTACATGTCCACCAGATCTGCATACCAGGTCCTGCGTGGCCACGCAGGCGCTGTCAAAAACGCCAAAGCACTCTCATGCTTGATTTTGGCAAACACCTCCGGAGAGAATTCCCACTCCCCCGGATGAAAAGTCTGACGACTTAGAAAATCCGTCTCCCAGTTCTCAACACCTGGGATATGTATAGCTGATAGACAAGAGTGAGTCTCTGTCCAGTGAATTATTTTAAGACTTCTAACATCGCTAGGGAACTTCTGTTCCCCCTTGATGGTTGATGTAAGCCACAGTCGTGATATTGTCCGACTGAAATATGATGTACCTCAGAGTTGCTAACTGAGGCCAAGTCTGAAGAGTATGGAATATCGCTCCCAGTTCCAGAATATTCATTAGAAGGAGGGTCTCCTCCTGAGTCCACTATCCCTGAACCTTCACTTCACGGAGTTCCAGACTGTATCCCAACCTAAAAGGCTGGCATCTGTTGTAACAATTGTCCCATCTGACCTGCGGAAGGTCATACCCTTGGACAGATGGACCCGAGATAGTCACCAGAGAAGAGAATCTCTGATCTCTTGGTCCAGATTTAACAGGAGAACAAATCTGTGTAATCCCCGTTCCTCTGACTGAGCATGCATAGTTGCAGCAATCAGAAAGTAGGCGTGCAAACGATACTATGTCCCTTGCCGCTACCATTAAGCCGATTACATTCATGTACTGAGCCACCAAAGGGCGCGGATGGAATGAAGAACATGGCAGAAATTTAGAAACTTTGACAACCTTGACTCCGTCAGGTAAATTTTCATTTCTACAAAATCTATCAGAATCCCTAGGAGTGAAACCCTTGAGATTGGGGATAGAGAACTCTTTCCTTGTTCACTTTCCACCCATGCGATCTCAGAAATGCCATTACTACGTCCGTATGAAACTTGGCAACTTGGATGTTTGACGCCTGTATCAGGATGTCGTCTAAATAAGGGGCCATTTTTATGCCCCGCGGTCTAAGGACCGCCAAAGCGACCCAAGAACCTCCATAAAGATTCTTGGGGCTGTAGTTAACCCAAAGGAAAGAGCTACAAACTGGTAATGCCTGTCTAGAAAAGCAAACATGAAAAACGATGGTGATCTTTATGCATCGTAATGTGAGGATAAGCATCCTTCAAATCCATTGTAGTCCTCTATTGACTCTCCTGGATCATAGTTAAAATGGTACGAATAGTTTCCAACTTAAATGATGGAATCTAAGGAATTGGTTTAGATCTGAAGGTTCCCTCTCCTTGGGAACCACAAACAGATTTGAGTAAAAATTCTATCTCTGTTCCTCCCCTGGAACTGGATGGGTCTCGTACACAGTGTAAGAATGCCTCTTTCTTTATCCGGTTTGCAGATAATTGTGAAAGGGGAAATCTCCCCTTTTTTGGGGGGGAAAAGCTTTGAAATCCAGAAGATATCTCTGGGATATAATTTCCAATGCCCAGGGATCCTGGGCCTCTCTCTCTCACCCATGCCTGGGCGAAAAATGAAAGTCTGCCCCCTACAGGATCCGTTACCGGATAGGGAGCCGTTCTACATACTGTCTTAGAGGCAGCAGCAGGCCCCTTGGCCTGCTTATCTTTGTTCCAGGTCCGGTTGTCACCAGACCGTCTTGGACTAAGCAAAAGTTCCCTCTTGATTTGCCTTAGAGGAAATTGATGCCACGCCTGCCTTGAAGTTTCGAAAGGCACGAAAATTAGACTTTTTGGCCCTTGATTTGGACCTGTCCTGAGGAAGGGCGTTACCTTTTCCTCCAGTGATATTAGCAATAATCTCCTTCAAACCAGGGCCGAATAGGGTCTGCCCCTTGAAGGGAAGATAAGTAGCTTATTTAGTAAAGTCACGACAGTTGACCATAATATAAGCCATAGCGCTGTGCGCGCCAGCATAGTAAAAACAGAATTCTTAGCCGTTAGTTTAGACAAAAAAAACAAGGCATCAGAAACAAAAGAATTGGCTAGCTTAAGTGCTCTAAGCTTGTCAAGTATTCATCCAATGGAGTCGCTACCTGTAAAGCCTCATTCCAGAGACTCAAACCAGAACGCCGCAGCAGCAGTGACAAAAGCAATGCATGCAAGGGGCTGCAGGATAAAACCTTGTTGAATAAACATTTTCCTAAGGGTAACCCTCTAATTTTTATCCATTGGATCTAAAAAAGCACAAACTGGTCCTCGACAGGGGGTAAGTGGTACGCTAGCTAGAGTAGAAACTCTCTCGTCCACCTTAGGAACTGACTGCCATAAGTCCCGTGTGGCGCAACTATTAGAAACATTTTTCAAAAAATAAGAGGGGAAGAGAACGGCACACCTGGTCCTAGTCCCATTCCTAATTAATAATTATAGTAAACCTCTTTTAGGTATTGGAAAAACATCAGTACACACCGGCACTGCATAGTATTTATCCAGTCTACACAATTTCTCTGGGCACTGCGATTGTACACAGTCAATCAGAGCAGCTAAAACCTCCCTGAGCACACAAGTGGAGGGGTTCTCAAGCATAAATTTTAAATGTAGAAATATCAGAATCAGTTAAATCATCTTCCCTGATTCAAAAATATCACCCGACAGACCGGATAGCTTCCCCAGCTTCTGCATATTATGAGGCAGTATCAGACATGGTTTCTTAAAGCGTCTGTATGCTCTGTAACTATCCCCAGAGCTATCTTGCTTTCCTTTAATTTCAGGTAGTCTGACTAATACCGCTGCCAGTGTATTATCACAACCTTTTGCCATGTCTTGAAAATAAAACGCTATGGGCGCCCTTTATGTACTTGGCGCCATTTGAGCGTGAGTCCCTGAAGTGGGAGTCGAAGGATCTGACACGTGGGGAGAGTTAGTCGGCATAACTTCCCCCTCGATAGAATCCTCTGGTAAATAAGCCGCTATGGGAGCCCATGAATGTACTTGGCGCCATTTGAGCGTGAGTCCCTAAAGCGGGGAGTCAAAAGGGTCTGACACGTGGGGGAGAGTTAGTCGGCATAACTTCCCCCTTGACAGAATCCTCTGGGTGATAATGTTTTTAAAGAACAAAAAATGATCTTTAGTTGTTTAACATGAAATCAGTACAGCTGGTACACATTCTAAGATGGGGTTCCACCATGGCTTTAAACATAATGAACACAGAGCTTCCTCTATGTCAGACATGTTAGAACAGACTAATAATGAGACTAGTAAGCTTGGAAAACACTTTAAATCAGGTTAACAACAAATATAAAAAAACGTTACTGTGGCCTTTAAGAGAAACAAATTTTTGTCAAAATTTGAAAAACGGTGTAAAAATGCAGTAAATCAAACTAAATCTTTACAGGTTTATGTAATAAGGTAACAGAGCATTGCACCCACTTGCAAATCTGAGGATTTAACCCTTAATGGCAAAAAACCAGATAAACAAACGACATAGACGTTTTTAAAACAGGACACAACAAAACTGCTACAGCTGAGCTGTGATTACCTTCCCTATAAACGATTTTGGAAGTCTTTTTAGCCCTTTAGAGATGTCCTGTACGTAATCATGGACTGCTGAGGGAATCTGGGATGATTCATTTTTAATTTTAACTGCGCAAAAAGCGCTAAATTAGGGTCCCTCCCACTCATATTACAACAGTGGCAAGCCTCAGTTAACTGTTTCTATGCAGAATTTAAGCCAGCCATGTGGAAAAAATTAGGCCCCAATAAGGTTTTATACACCAAACATATGTCAAAAACGATTAAACATGCCAGCAAACGTTTTAAAACACATTTTTATAAGGGAGTATGTATCTCTATTAATCAGCCTGATACCAGTCGCTTTCACTGCATTTAAGGCTATACTAACATTACAGTTTTATCACCAATGTACGTTAAAAAACGATTAAACATGCCAGCAAACGTTTTAAAACACATTTTTATGAGAGTATGTATCTCTATTAATAAGCCTTATACCAGTCGCTATCACTGCATTCAAGGCTTTACTTACATTACTTCGGTATCAGCAGTATTTTCTTAGTCAATTCCATTCCTTAGAAAAATATTTTACTGCACATACCTTATTTGCAGGCAAAACTGCACGCCATTCCCCCTCTGAAGTACCTCACTCCTCAGAATGTGTGAGAACAGCAAATGGATCTTAGTTACTTCTGCTAAGATCATAGAAAAACGCAGGCAGATTCTTCTTCCAAATACTGCCTGAGATAAACAGCACACTCCGGTGCCATTTAAAAATAACAAACTTTTGATTGAAGAAATAAACTAAGTATAAAACACCACAGTCCTCTCCCGACCTCCATCTATGTTGAGAGTTGCAAGAGAATGACTGGATATGACAGTGTGAGGGGAGGAGCTATATAGCTAGCTCTGCTTGGGTGATCCTCTTGCAACTTCCTGTTGGGAAGGAGATATATCCCATAAGTAATGGATGACCCGTGGACTGATACACTTAACAAGAGAAATGACACTTTTATAACTTCAAAACTGTCACCATTTAAAGGCCACCCCCACTCTATCAACTAAAGTGATCTAAGGCACCAAATATGCTTCGTAAAGTGATATACAATATATATACATTTTTATACTATAACAGATCTAAGCATGTCTACAATCAAAGTCCAAGGGAACATCATGTTGCTAAGGCATTACAAGTGATCAAGTGACAGTCCTGGAACACTGCATAGATAGAAGTCTCATGTAGTGGGATCCAAGATAATCCTGTCCTCCCCAGGTCAAGCAAAAGGTTCTCCTTAAGCAAGCTGACAAGCTGACTTGTGGCCTAAGCAGGTTGCAATCCATCCGCACCCCGACCCGCTTCAGGCCCGGGCTGCCCTGGAGCTGCAGCTATATTTGGTGGTCTGATCTGCAAGCCCAAAGTTTGATTGAAGGTGGGAAGATCGGCAGGTGTTTTGAAGATAGCAGTCGTGCCATTTTTGGATGCAATTAAGCATGTGGGGAACCCCCACCTGTATTGGATCTGCTGTTCCTTGAGCCTAGATATTATGTAGCGCAAGTCTCGCCGCTTCTGGAGAGTAGCTGGACACAGATCAGTAAAGACTTGAATTTCCGTTCCATCGAATTGGAGGGGATGTTTGTTCCTAGAATGCCGAAGGATGTCCTCCTTATACTTGTATGATAGAAGTTTTATAATGATATCCCTAGGTGGTGCTCTGGCTGGTGGTCTGGGTCTAAGCGCACGGTGTGCTCTTTCAACCTGGATCTCTGCAGCATTAGGTGCATTTTTGAGAAATTTAAAAAAACTCTTGGATGTATTGATTTATTTCAGGCGGATTCACCGTTTCAGGCAGTCCTCGAAGCCGCAGATTATTCCGCCTGGCTCCTATTTTCCAAATCTTCGATCCTGGCAGGCAGGGTCTGGACTGTTGCCTCTTGAGATTGTATACAGCTAAAGCACAAAAGAAAAACAAAGAAGCACCTGGTAATGGCCGTTCCACAGTTATTTAATTGAAAAAAAGAATGAACAGGGTTATAAAAGTAACAAAAAATACACAGGGAAACGACCCTTATTAAAATTAAACAACCAAATACAGAGAGGCAGACAAAAATGAGCTAAATGCAAAAAACAGCGGCTAACGCGTTTCGGCGTGAGCTTACCCATAGCTCTTAAAACACATATAATCAGAAAGATTTTAAAAAACTTAGCTCCGAAAACTGATTGGAATTTGGGATATCACACCCTCTATGGCAATTAGCAATCAGTATCAAACACATGCACACCCACCTCCCCCTAACCTTCCTATTTGCTAACTAACAAATGCATTGGATGCACTTAATACAAAAACACATGTAAATTTGATTAGAGAAAAAAGTAGTATTAATAATAATCCTATGTGTGATTCCCCTAGTTCTCTCCATCACTGAATGCTCCCATGTCACAATTAGATCGATTCACATTTAACCAGTGCCCCACTAATGTCGGGGAACAGAGAATCAGATATGCAGAGTTTGCCGACCGCGTATTGCCACATCGTCACAGAGATCATATGTTCCAGTGCTGGACGGGGCCCGCTGTCGGTACTCAAGAACAGGAAAGCTCCAATTGGTGAGCCGTCAAGAACTCTCCGCCTATCACTTACCAGGAGTCCACCCCTGTGATGCACGTCATCACTACAGGTAAACAAACAAACAACCCCGGTGGGCAGCGGTAGACAATCTAATGCAAACCAATTTAACAGAAAATCAGAGTGTCACATTAGTAGGCCTGTGAGAAAGAAAACCTCCTATGTAAATGTGTAAATAAATAAATAAAGAGATAGCAGCAATACGATCCCAAATCGGGACAACACTTAGTCACAAACTAGCCGCACTCTGTATACACAATTTACCTTAGCTGAAAACAGTCACGAGCCTCATGCTCAATCCGAGCTCCAAGCAAATATCATTTTACAACCTGATAAAGTAAATTTACAAAGATGAACACAAAAACGGAACAAGATTTGCCCATGTACAATGGACAAGAGCACTTATATTTTTGGGATCAAACCCAACAGGAACAATCCTAGAGAAGCCAAAATAGACCAACAAAATGAGAAAAGTAAAATAAAACGATTTCAAAATAAATAAATATATAAATGGCCTCAACTATATGTTCGAAGTACACATACTCCTCCAACACAGGGATCATACAGAGAAGAGAAAAAAGTTGTAAGTTAGCAGGGGATTCATCCCCTTCATGTCCTTATACACAAAATATTCAAAAATATTCAACGGGACCAAAAGTTGATCAAGCGAATTCTGAATTGAGGGCCCCCTGGAATCCTGGTCCTTCAACTTAAAGATCCAGAAGGCCTCTCTTCACCAAGCTTATTCACCCTATCTCCCCTGACCACGTTTGGGGGGAACCTTGTCAATAATAGTCCACACAAAGGACCTTACTGACTTGTTGTGTGTTTCAACAAAGTGTCTTACTAGGGGGGTGGTCTTGGACCCTATTCTGATATCCGACAAATGCTCCTTTATGCGGGTTCGGGCCTCTCTTGTTGAGAGCCCAACATACTGCAGAGAGCACACATTGCAAGTGATCAAATACACTATATACGTTTGTCTACAGTTTAAACAGTATTTGATCTTGTAGCTCTCACCCGTCGCTGAGGATTTAAAAACATCCCCTACCACTACCCTTTCACAGGCAACACAAGTGTGGTGGTGACACCTGACATGGTCGCTCCCACCAAGATTTGGTCAGGTTGTAAATGATATTTGCTTGGAGCTCGGATTGAGCATGAGGCTCGTGACTGTTTACAGCTAAGGTAAATTGTGTATATAGAGTGCGGCTAGTTTGTGACTAAGTGTTGTCCCGATTTGGGATCGTATTGCTGCTATCTCTTTATTTATTTATTTACACATTTAACATAGGAGGTTTTCTTTCTCACAGGCCTACTAGTGTGACACTCTGATTTTCTGTTAAATCTACCGCTGCCCCCGGGGTTGTTTGTTTGTTTACCTGTAGTGATGACGTGCATCACAGGGGTGGACTCCGGGTAAGTGATAGGCGGAGGGTTCTTGACGGCTCACCAATTGGAGCTTTCCTGTTCTTGAGTCACAGGACAGCGGGCCCCGTCCAGCACTGGAACATATGATCTCTGTGACGATGTGGCAATATGCGGTCGGCAAACTCTGCAGATCAGATCCTCTGTTTCCCCGACATTAGTGGGGCACTGGTTAAATGTGAATCGATCTAATTGTGTACATGGGAGCACTCAGTGATGGAGAGAACTAGGGGAATCACACATAGGATTATTATTAATACTACTTTTTTCTCTAATCAAATTTACATGTGTTTTGTATTAAGTGCATCAATGCATTGTTTAGTTAGCAAATAGGAAGGGTTAGGGGGAGGTGGGTGTGCGTGTGTTTGATACTGATTGGCTAATTGCATAGAGGGTGTGTATCCCAAATTCCAATCAGTTTCAGAACTAAGTTTTTTAAATCTTTCTGATTATATGTGTTTTATGAGGCTATGAGTAAGGCTCACGCTGAAATGCGTTAGCCGCTGTTTTTGACATTTAGCTCATTTTTTCTGCACTTCCATCTCTGTATTGGGTGTTTAGTTTTAATAGGGACGGTTCCCTGTGTATTTTTTGTTACTTTTGTTACCCTGTTCATTCTTTTTTCAATTAAATAACTGTGGAACGGCCATTACCAGGTGCTTCTTTGTTTTCTTTTGTGCTTTACTATGTATCCAGGCCGGAGTGAGCACTGGTTTTTGGCTGTGAGCTGCTGATTCAGTGGATCATCGAGGGACAGCTTGCGGGACCAGCGGTCGATGACAGCCCTTTATCTTTAGCTTAGGTAAACAACACTGCAATCCGGTGTGATACAGGAGAAGCTGCTGGAGCAGTACTTAATAAGGTATTTACCAAACAAATCTTTAAAGGGGTATCTGTTACGTTACCATTTGAACAGTTCAGTGCCTTTGCCTCTAAGATTGAGAGTGCTTTTGGCGTGTGACTTCAGACCCGTTTCCCTGCAGGCACACCTGTACTCAGGGAGGGAGGAACCCTGTTGTACAGGATTGGAACCTGAACTGTCCATTACAAGGAAAGTCAAGTTGGTGGGGTGTACAGTTTTTTCTTTTAAAGTTGTATGCTTTTTTACTAAACCATCACTGTTGACAGGTTTCTACTTGTGTTTTATTCTTGTGTAAAAACAACCCATTGTTTCTTGATTTCCTCTTGGTTGGTTTGATTGTATACAAGCTAGCCTGGTTTGCTGCAGATCCGAGCGGCATGATTTCTTGCGTTTCCTCCACCTGTGCAACCCTATGATCCACTGCTCTAGTATATCCTTTTTTAGACGTCACCAAACATGAGTTTCATATCTACCATGGCCTCATTTATGTAATATTTGGACGAAAAGATGCTTAAGTGTCCTCTTTAGTGACAATACTGGGTGTGCAGGATCTGGATTAGTTGTCTGTGCAGCAGCGGTTTTGTCTACTAAGTTCAGGAGATTCCTGTTTATACAGAGGCCGCCTCAGATGAAATTAAGTAGTTTTCCATATTGGAAGATTGGGAGCCCTTAATGGGCTTTGAGATTCGCCTGTTAGACATCACCAAGCAAAGAGCAGTGCAAACTTTCACGGAACCACTTCTTTCTTATTCTTACTGGTGGTAGCTACAGCTGAACTATTTGTTGGCTAATAACACCCGCTGTCACAGTCTTTTGTACACTCTGTTTACTAGAGTGTTGCCAAGGGCAAATAACATGTAGCCCCTATTTTCAGCCGTCACAGTTAGTATATACAGTCTTCTTCCAATCTCATGTGCTATTTACTACTGCAGACCAATATGAACCTCTCCTCTAGTCCCCTCAATATCTTTAAAGGGAGCTCTGTGTTTATAATCCTGCTGCAAGCGTGGTCAATAAACCGCAGTTTTGATTTTAATGTCCCCTTATTTTTTGTTTTTATTATGTGTTTAACAAGGCACCGAGTACAGCAGCTGCCGAGATAAGAACTTATGCTTCAAACACTATGTGACTCACCCTCCTCACCGGCGGCAGTGCGATCCGCTTTTGGCTTGGTGAGAGCCGTTTTGGGGCCGGTTGTAAGTCTGCACTGTCACCAGCTGCGGCACAAATTAGGTACGGCCCAACACTTCAGCCCGCTCTGGAACTGCGATCTGGATCGCTTCACTAAAGATGCTGTTAGGTCTTGGCCAGACGATCACACAGCAGATGTCTGGGCTAGTCAGCTGGATCTAGGGCTCTTCAGAACGGGTAGATGTAGTGTTGCTGCTCCCAACGGTCGTGCTCCTCTTACTCCGGTGCAGGCCTTACTGCGTAGTAAAAATTCAGACCTTCTCTACTCAGCATAAAAGGGTCCAAAGGGCCAAATTATATGTCCACCTCATTCAGAAATATAGTAGCTGGGTTTCCTCGATGTCGAACGTGCTATGGGTTACTCAATACCTTATATAAGAGCTTTGAGGCTTCAGAGCTCAATCAATGTGCGGCCATCAGCAAGCGTGGCCAAGCTCCGCCCCCTTGTTTGCTTAAATTTTATGGTGTTCTTCGTTCAACAAGCATACCACGTTAGCCTCAGGAGTAGCAATGCACTACTGGAGCTAGCTGCTAATTTGTTGCTGCACATATATGCCTCCTGTAATTGGCTGACCTTATATGGTCAACTAGCACTTCAGTAGTGCATTTGTGCTTCTTCAACAAAGGATACCAAGAGAATGAAGCAAATATAAAAATAGATAGTAAATTGGAAAGCTGTTTTATAATTGTATGCTCTATCTGAATCATGAACTATAATTTTGTGTTTCATGTACCTTTAAATAAACCATATGTTTGGATTTCATAAGTTGACTTGCTTCTATTCCAGAATGAGTTTATGGGGCAACTCAGAGGGTTCCAGTTCCCATTTAGACAGCATTTGTTTGTGTATTGAGACATGTGAGCATAATATCAAGTCGAGGGGTTTTTGGAGGAAATACCATCCTTTGTTTACACAGGATACACTATGTGGGTGCCCAAATTTTTGTCTTTTAGAATATGAATATCAGTTTTGATTCTCAATTTAACAGGTTTACTGATAAAGGTTTTGCTTATCACAGTATTTTAATTCAAGCAAGGGAATATTTTTTCCCCATTGTAGTGAAAACCATTTCTTGCCATGCAAAATATAGTAGTGGTTTCCTGAGACCCCTGTAATAAGTTTCTCCTTCCTTTATTTGACCAGCAGAATAAACACTGTAATTTGAACACGTCCCACACCACATACAAATCACTAATGAATGTTTGAAACTGAACACCATAAAAGTGATAGTTTAGAAAACAAGAGACGCCTGCCAGGAAGCAGTGGGGTCAGTGTGCTTAATACATGAATTTGCTGTAACACTGATATCACAATAAAAACATTCAAGCCTAAAGCTTACATTAATGTCCAAGTAATTTATAGTTTCTACTTGTAACTTAATTTTCCAAATGAGATACTCTTAGATAAACAACAGGGAGGTTTGTCTTTCTATAATATAATAAAATATGTCTTTTTTTAATAATAATGTATACTTGTAATAGCGCACACCTCGGACTTAACCGACTCGCGGTGCTGATAACAGGTGTTATTACCCAACTTGATAGTACTCATTTTATCGACCTCGGGGAGGATGAAAGCTGAATGATGTCGCCGGGATCAAACCAGCAACCTTCAGGTTGCCAGAGATCTCTGCAACAGTGCATTAGCACGATGAGCTATCTATAAGAGAATAATCTTTATCATATATATCATTTTTAAATTTGTGGGGGATGAGCTATATAATGATCTATTGATTGGTTAAAGGGACAGTAACGTCCAAATTGATATGTGCAAGGGTTCATTTCAGTTTTAAACAGCAGCATTTTTTGCAATATACACCATTAGCAAAAATTATTCTAGTACACATTACTGATTTTCAGCGGAATACACATATATGCTCATTATTCACCTGTGATCCAGTTCAGATATCCTCACGATCTGGCCTGTTAGGGAGGCCTTATAATAACTTTGAAATCTAGTGACCTAGAACCAAGTTTCACTCAGCACAACTCAGGAATCTATCATGTGGTGATTCACGGGTTCCTATGCTGCATTCTTCAATTCCTGCTATGTTTATGAAATATGGATACTTGAAGCAAAAAAGTTGCAGCATTGTCTTGTTCATTTGCATATTCTTTCCCAGATTTCTCTGCTCCAGCACAAAGTGTGGGAGTATTCAGGCTTCTTTTTAAATGCACAGATGGTTATGCAATGAATCTATGGAGTGTTATTTAAAGGGACAGTCAACAACAGAATTTTTGTTGTTTAAAAAGAAAGATAATCCCTTTATTACCCGTTCCCCAGTTTTGCACAACCAACACAGTTATATTAATATACTTTTTACCTCTTAATTATCTTGTATCTAAGCTTCTGCTGACTGCCCCCTTATTTCAGTTCTTTTGACAGACATGCAGTTTAAGCCAATCAGTGCTCAGTCCTAGGGTCACTTTACGTGCATGACTCAATGTTATCTATATGAAACATGTGAACTAATGCCCTCTAGTGGTCAAAATGCATTCAGATAAGAGGCAGTCTTCAAGGTCTAAGAAATTAGCATATGAACTTCCTAGTTTTAGCTTTCAACTAAGAATACCAAGAGAACAAAACGCAAAAATTGGTGATAAAAGTCAATTGGGAGAGTTGTTTAAAATTGCATGCCCTATTAAATCATGAAAAAAATTTTTTTTTGGACTTGACTGTCCCTTTAACTCATATAGCCCCATGTACTAAGGACTGTGTGGACAACGTTTCCTCAGCTTGAGAACCAGTCCGCATGGCTTTGCATTAAAGGGGGCAGCAACCCAGTACGTCTGCTACAGGATATATCATTACAACACTTGCTTGAGTGTGTAATGCCGCTCTCCCTCTCAGTCACCCAAGCAAGCGCGTTTGGGTGATTTTAATCCTCCACCTCAGAGGGTGGCAGAGAGTGTAAAAGGCTTCTTACATTTGCAAGATGCACCCTGCCCCCATAAGGGCTCAAAGGCAGCTTACATGGGCCCATAGTGGAGGAGGTTGTTTTTTCCACATGGAGAATAGTAAATAAATAGATATAAATACATTTATAAATGCAGCTGAACCCCAATTTTAAACTTGTGATATTGCAGCAATTTTTGCCACACAGATATTAGTTTAATTTTTGTTTGTTTTTTTATATTTATTAGTTTTTATTGAAGAGTGACAGTAAATAGGGCATTGTGCATAATAGCAATCACAATAGATAACAGCACTGATGTCAACAATTACATAGGAAAACAGGTAAAACGGTGTGAACTACTTAAAGGGGACAGTCAAAACCAAAATTGTTATTGTTTAAAAAGATAGAGAACGCCTTTACTATCATTCCCCGGATTTGCACAACCAACATTGTTATATTGATATACTTTTATAACGTCTTAATTTACTACAGGTTTTCTAAGCCACCAAAGACAGTCTCTTATCACATGCTTTTTTTTTTGCTTTTTCACAACAGAAGACTACTAGTTCATGTGGGCCTAATAGATAAAATTTTGCTCATGCCTGTTGAGTTATTTAAGAGTCAGCATAACACAGCACTAATTGGCTAAAATGCAAGTCCAATAGATAATAAATAAAAAGTAATGTGATCAGGGGGCAGTCTGCAGAGGCTTAGATACAAGGTAATCACAGAGATAAAAAGTATATTATTATTAACTATGTTGGTTATGCAAAACTGGGGAACGGGAATAAGGGATTATCTATCTTTTAAAACAACAACTCTGGTGTAGAATGTTGGGAAATGTGTCTTACCCTTTGATCCAGTTTCTTTAAGGTGAATATCAACATGAAAATACCACAATAAAATTGTCTATTACACACAATTTGTGCCCCTATTAGACGAGTATGATTTCACACATACACAATAAGTCTTAAAGGGATAGTAAAGTCTAAATTAAACGTTCATGATTCAGATAGGTCATATCATTTTAAACAATTTTCTTATTTAATTTTATCATCAAACTTGCTTTATTATCTTGGTATTCTTAGGTGAAAGCTAAACCTAGGTAGGCAGACCTTGAAGGCTGCTTGTTATTTAAAGGGACAGTCAACACCAGAATTTTTGTTGTATTAAAAAGATAGATAATTCCTTAATTACCAATTCCCCCATTTTGCATAACCAACACAGTTATAATTATACACGTTTTACCTCTGTGATTACCTTGTATCTAAGCCTCAGCAGACTGTCCCCTTATTTCAGTTCTTTTGACAGACTTGCAGTTTAGCCAATCAGAGCTGTCTCCATGGTAAATTCATGTGCAGAGCTCAATGGTATCTATATGAAACACGTGAACTAATGCCCTCTAGTGGTGAAAAACTATCAAAATGCATTTAGATTAGTGCGCCTTCAAGTCTAATAAATAGCAAATGAACCTCCTAGGTTTAGCTTTCAACTAAGACTACCAAGAGAACAAAGCAAAATTGGTGATAAAAGTAAATTGGGAAAGTTGTTTAAAATCACATGCCCTAGCTGAATCATGAAAGTTTTTTTTGGACATGACTGTCCCTTTAAATTCATATCACAGCTAGAGGGTGGAAGTTTATGTGTTTCATATAAATAACATTGTGCTCATGCACGTGAGTTATTTAAGAGTCAGCACTAATTGCCTGTAAATGCAAGTCTGTCAAAAGATCTGCGATAAGGAGGCATTCTGCAGAGGCATAGATACAAGGTAATTACAGAGGTAAAAAAGTATATTTCTATAACAGTGTTGGTAATGTAAAACGGGGGAATGGTAAATAAAGGGATTATCTACATTTTTGGTGTTTACTATCCTTTAAATAAAACAAACCCTTTAACTAACGTTGGAAGTGACTGACCCACCACGTGAAAAAAGGGTTTAAAGTCTGGATGGATGTCGGAGCTCCCATCAGCAAACAATATCATCTATATCAGTTCCCATCGAGAATGTGAGTTTCTTAAAATGACCGTCAGCCAAATGTTTCCACCATTCAATAATTAAGAAATGTTACAAATGATATAAACAGTTCATATTTATGTACAAGAAAATATTGTATAGTGCACAGTGAAGGAGTTCCATAAAGACCAGCAGTAACATGCTCAGAAGCATAGTACCTATGGCCTTTTACTGCCAAACTCTGATGCAACCGTCCAATATGATGCCGCAAGAAGAGATGGAAGAACTGGATGGAAAGGTGACACTGATACACGCGTTTCGTCCAGCCTGAAGTGAACGTAATGTCCTGGATGTATGGTAATTGTAGAAGTAGACTGTACCCTCAGAGCTTCCCGTTACTACTATAGATCCGTCTGGAGAGAATTCACATCCCACTGCATATCCCTCCACCTGCACGAGAAAGGGAAGATTGCGAGAAACATTAATGAGTTTGTTTCAGGTGTAATTTGTTATATAAAGATTTCACTAGAGAATATTATTAAGTTCATTTGTTACAGTTGTAAACAACTATAACACATCGGCTCTCACGGAACAATGCAGCCTAAACATGACAGACTGTTTTAATATTAAAAGCCTAAAACTTGCTTAGTATGTAATATTTCATTTCGGACAAATAAAAAAAAAGCCTTTGTAAAATGCGATGATATAATAGACATTTTCATACATAAAAATATTATTTTATAAAACATCTGCAGGAAAGCATAGGAAGCGTAACAATGTTATACAATATAAAATAAAGATATATGCAACAGCTTTCATAGAAACTCAACAGAGCTTGAGATTATTACAGGAACATTAAACGCCTCCCTGGAGAAGCCAAAAAGCAAAATCTAAACTTAAATCTTTAAAACGCTGCAAACTGCCTTAACCTGCTTATATGATTTAACGCATTTGCAGATAACAAAATTTGCTTTTTAGCTTTCTAGGGGTGTAGAACAAGTTCATATTTTACACAAAAGCAAGAGGTGTTTAGTGTTCTTTTAAAGGGACATTGTACTGTAAAAGTAGAGAAATTGCTGGTAAATGTAACTATACTTTACTTAATATTTGGAAGTATTACTCAAAATAAGCACAGTGATGCTTTTGTTTTTAAATAAACTTTTTTTATACAAATCTTCATGTATAAATCCGCTCCGTTACCTTTGCCCCGGTTGCCTTCGTGTGAGTATTTCCGAAATCTCTATCTGATTGACAGGTGCATCAATCCAAATCAGGACTGCACCATATCGCCCTATGTAAAATCTAGCTTTAGCACGCTCCCCCATGCCTTGGAGTTTGAATGGCATCAACACAACTTCAACTGCCGCAAATGCAGTTGCAGCCATGATCTCGCTGCTGCTTAATAGTAAACAGTGAATTCTCCTGTCAGTTCTTCTGTGGATTTAGACAGCCTGAATGCTTCTGTCTCTTCTTGTAATCCCAGACAGACTCAATGATGATGAGTCAGAGCTCTGGGGGATCCGTGCCATATGCTTCCAAGGTCTTCTTGTTCTTCATTTACGCTGAAGATAGATCTTAATGACTTTGGCTTTATATTTGGGGTTGTTGAAATACTGCAGAATAAAAGTGGGGGCCAATCAGATGGCTCCTTGATGTACTTTTCAGCATTAAAGGGACATTAATTGTGACGAAATCCCCACTCCATTAGCAGAAATGCATTCCCAAACTTTCAAGGAACCTCCACCATGCTTCACTGTTGTCTGCAGACACTCATTCTTGTTCTGCTCTCCAGCCCTTCAGCAAAAAAAACCTGCCTTCTGCTACAGCCACATATTTCTATTTTTGACTCATCATTCCAGAGCACTTGCTGCCATTTTCCTGCATGCAGATTCTGTGCTTTTTTTTTCGTGCATAGTTGAGTTGCTTAGCCTTGTTTTCACATCAGAGGTATGGGTTTTTTGGCCAGAAGTTTTCCTTGTAAAACCACTTCTGAGCAGAATACTCCCAACAGTAAATGGTGTGCCAGGGCCCCAGTGGTTTCTGCTAATTCTGAGCTGATGGAACTGCTGGACATCTTCTAATTGTAAAGGGAAGAAAACATGATGCCTCTTTCATCTGCTGCACTTTCCTTGGCCAACCACTGTGTCTACGGTACTCATTGTTGCCCATTTCTTTGTGCTTAGAGACCTGTCTGCCTTGAAATTTCTGCCTGCGGAAGGCCGTGCTAGTGCAGTATGACTACCTTGTTGCTTGTTGCTGTCTCAGTCTGGCAGTGGTGAATTTTGACATTATACTGTCTTTAGCTACCTCACCTTGTTAGCTAAGTCTGGCTGTTCCGCACAAAGTTTTATTCCTCCTACACAGCTGCTTTCTGCTTCAGTTAATAAATGTGTTTTCAACCTACATAGTGAATTAATGAACCTTAGCACCTGTTTGTTATATTTTTTAGTCATGCCACTCTAGAACTATATGCCTACAAAATACATGACTTTGTATAAGTGTACATAGAAGAATTGATGTTGTTTTGAAGGCAAATGCCGGATTTAATAAGCAGCGGATGCTGCTGGTGTCCGTCCGAAGTTTCT
This sequence comes from Bombina bombina, assembly GCF_027579735.1. NCBI lineage: Eukaryota > Metazoa > Chordata > Amphibia > Anura > Bombinatoridae > Bombina > Bombina bombina. The sequence goes on along the minus strand of NW_026512433.1, from coordinate 463 downwards.
GGGCTCACCAGAAACTTAAGTGAAGAGAAGCAGCGGTCCATAAGACCGCTGCTTCCTTAACTTATCCGCCACCTATAAGGTGGCGGACTGCAATCATCCCGATACGATCAGGATGATTGACATCCCCTGCTAGCGGCCGATTTGGCCAGGCATGTGCAAGGGGGCGGCATTGCACAAGAAATGCTTGTGCAATGTTAAATGCCGACAGCGTATGCTGTTGGCATTTAGGGATGCCGGGTGGACATATCGATTTGACTTTTTCTTGTGTTCAATCACTTTGCATTTTGTTAATTGATAAAAAATAAACTATTAACATTTCTATATTTAAAAGCATTCTTACTTTGCATCATTTTTTCACACCTGCCTAAAACTTTTGCACAGTACTGTATATTGAAATTTATATTTAAAAATAAAAATAACTTTTTCTTCTAAGTCAAGAGAATAAGTATTTGAAGTATTCCTA
>NW_026512432.1:0-147279 GCF_027579735.1 Bombina bombina | reverse complement strand
TAACATGAGAATAGTTATTAAAGGATTAGTGACCTTTAACACAGTAGTTCCGGTGAAATACCATCCCCAGAATACTGAAGTGTATACATACATGTCATTTTAACGGTATGGCAGGCTTTTCTCATCAATTCCATTCAGAAAATAAAAACTGCCACATACCTCAATGCAGATTCATCTGCCCGCTGTCCCCTGATCTGAAGCCTTTACCTCCCTCAGATGGTCGAGAACAGCAATATGATCTTAACGACTCCGGTTAAAATCATAGTAAAAAATCTCTGTCAGATTCTTCCTCAAACTCTGCCAGAGAAGTAATAACACGCTCCGGTGCTATTTTAAAATAACAAACTTTTGATTGAAGTCATAAAAACTAAGTATAATCACCATAGTCCTCTCACACATCCTATCTAGTCGTTGGGTGCAAGAGAATGACTGGGACTGACGTAGAGGGGAGGAGCTATATGCAGCTCTGCTGGGTGAATCCTCTTGCATTTCCTGTTGGGGAGGAGTTATATCCCAGAAGTAATGATGACCCGTGGACTGATCACACATAACAGAAGAAAAGGTTGGCGTACGATGGGGCAAACTTGGCCCCCATCGCTGTCCCACGCCTCTGGAGATAGAAGGTGCGTTCAAACCTAAAGTAGTTGTGTGTCAAAAGGAACGTAAGGGCCTCAATCACAAATTCGATCAAATCCTCATGGTAATTACTAAAATGTCGCAGCATGTATCCAACGGCTTCAATGCCATAACCATGAGGAATGGCCGAATAGAGGCCAACCACGTCCACCGTTAACCACATACAACTCTCATCCCATTTAACACTTCCCATCGCCTTGATGAGATGTGTAGTGTCTTTCAAATAAGATGGTAAAAGATGTACGATAGGCTGTAGAAGGGACTCAATCCAACCTGAGAGCTTCTCAAAGAGTGACCCTATACCTGAGACAATTGGTCTGCCCTTCACCCCAACCAAGGTCTTATGGACCTTGGGTTGGTGATGGAAGATAGGGATAACTGGTTTTTGTACCATTAAATCAAAAGTCTCCTGGTCAATGATACCCTTCATCAGCCCATCATCCAATAGATGTCTCAGTTCAATCCCAAATCGCTCAGTGGGATTAAAGCTGAGCTCCTGATAAACCTGGGTGTCCGTCAACTGCCTTAATGCTTCTTCAATATATTTCTCTCTCCCCATGACCACTATACAGCCCCCCTTATCTGCTTGCTTGATGACTATATCATCCTGCTTCTCCAGTTGTTCCAATGCCAACTTTTGGGTTAGATTTAAATTATATATAGCTCTTTTACTTTGTTCTGAGAGCTTAACTAAATCCTCCTCTACCCTGCGATGAAAGGCTTCGATAAAGGGTCCTCTGGTTCTAGTGGGATAAAAGATTGATTGGGGCCTAAACCCTGTATGGGTCTTCTTAACAGGTAAACCCGGCTGGGAGCTTGAAGTACCCAACTCATGTAGGTTCAAAAAATCAATACCTTCCCTGAAATCTATAATATCAGAGATGTTGGGAAGTGTCTCAACTGAATCCTGTATGCTAACATCAATTTCACCTTCCAGTTCTTCCTCCTGATTGGTGGACCCCCAGAAAAACTTTTTTAGGGTCAGATCCCTCACTAATCTGTTTATGTCAACAATGGTTTCAAATAAATCAAATTTATTGGTGGGAACAAACCCCAAACCCAAGCTAAGCACTTCAATTTGTGGATCGGTAAGTACAGCATCAGATAAATTAATGACAGTCATATTTTGTATTTGTTGCGTGCATTTCTTTTCGGTTGTGCCCTGGCTTTCCCTCTTTCTCCTTGGTCTATGTTTCCGCCTCCTTCTATTATTTTTGGGCTTAGCCGAAAAACCTGCTCCTGATTTGTTTCTACTGCCTGGGGTACAAATGCTGATGGTCTAACATCACCCTCACTGTCACTGAGGAACTCCTGCTGTCTAGCATCTACCTTTTTCTGATTTTTCTTGGTGTGTGGGACCCTGTCTAAACCTTCTGTCATCCTCAGATTTGAACCATGTGTTGTGTCTACCTTCTTTAGTACACCTTTCGGTACCACTATCTGTACTTCGTCACCTGAGTGTCCACTAGAGTCTCCTGTACCATAATCATCTGACCTGCAATCATTATCCTCATCTGTGCTGTCTTTATCTGAAAAGGTCACTCTTTTACCTTCCCCTCCACTTTCTACCTTTGTAGTGTTCCTATTCTTTTTAGCTTTATGTCGATTAGCTCTAGATCCTGACCTGCTTTGCCAAGTATAAACCTTATTTCTGGTGTAATCATTATTATCTCTTACAAACTTCTTGAGCTTAAAGTTATCAATTTCACCTCTAAATTTGACAATTGTTTCACTTAATAACTTATCAAAATCTTTATATTTAGGGTGTTCCAAAAACTCATTCAGCTGTGTCTGTATATGATTCAGCTCTTCCCTGATCTTAATCAACTGGCATTGTTTAAATTTAATAATCAATTGCATAAGTCTTTTAGAGCATTCACTCAAAATGTCATTCCATTCTTGCATAAACTCAGGATCTTCCACCTGGAAGGTAGGAAATTTACGCATTCTTAACCCTCTAGGGATTAAGTCCAAAGTCAGATATTTCTCCAACGCTCTCTGGTCCCACCATATTCTGTACTCTTTAATTAGGGTGCGCTCCATAGCCAAAAACACATCACTAATGGTAAGCAACTCTGTCTGTTTAACAAATGTATCCTCCAAAGTTAATCTTTCTGAGTCCAAATCAGAGATAGATTTCAAAGAAAAAAGCCCTGTTGCCATCTTTGCAAATAACTTTTGACCACTTAAAATTATGTGTGCCAAAGAATTGGATATATAAATGAGGTCAGTCTCAATCCGAGTCTAAGAGGGATATAATGCAAAACTCAATGCCACTCCTAACAGTTTGCCCTCTATACAGACTCACAGGATTGCGCTCCAAATGTAAAGAGAAAATATTTAGATTTCCCTCCAGATACTGTCTTATAACAAATTGCCCCCAAATTGCAGGAATCCACTTGCAGCTCAACAAATCAAAGTGACCCCACACAGCGGTAAATTGACACTCTTATTTTAAAGTTCTGGGCGTTCTGGGAGACATATACGGATTATTGCGGATCACTCACCTGAACTCCGTGACTCTATTCATTCACTCCAGGCTTACCGCTTCTTCCGTCTCCTAGCCCAGACCGTGTCTACTCGCTAGTGGTTGTCGAGTACAGGCCATTCAGCATTCTGCTCCCTGCAGGATCACGCTATTCGGCGTGTGACGTCAGACGTCAACGTGTCACATCCGGGCATCCGTAGTCAGCAATCAGCCGTTCCTGCTACACATCCAATATGCAGCTCCGGTTTCCAGTATCTCATCCGCCTTGCAGCTCTGTCCTCCGTCCTCAAGGATCCAGCAGTGTGTGAGTAGTAGAGCAAAGAACAAAAGAGAAACACTGCGATCCTTAAAAGAATTTCAGGCTTTTAATATCCAAAAAATGTGTGCAAAGTAATCATAACAGGCTTATGCACACAGTATAACTCCAGTGAAGTGCCATTCCCCAGAATACTGAAGTGTAAAATATACATACATGACAGCCTGATACCAGTTGCTGCTACTGCATTTAAGGCTGAGTTTACATTATATCGGTATGGCAGAATTTTCTCATCAATTCCATTGTCAGAAAATAATAAGCTGCTACATACCTCTTTGCAGATTAATCTGCCCGCTGTCCCCTGATCTGAAGTTTACCTCTCCTCAGATGGCCGAGAAACAGCAATATGATCTTAACTACGCCGGCTAAAATCATAGTAAAAACTCAGGTAGATTCTTCTTCAAATTCTACCAGAGAAGGAATAACACACTCCGGTGCTATTATAAAATAACAAACTTTTGATTGAAGGTATAAAACTAAGTATAATCACCATAGTCCTCTCACACATCCTATCTAGTCGTTGGGTGCAAGAGAATGACTGGAGGTGACGTAGAGGGGAGGAGCTATATGGCAGCTCTGCTGGGTGAATCCTCTTGCACTTCCTGTTGGGGAGGAGTAATATCCCAGAAGTAATGATGACCCGTGGACTGATCACACTTAACAGGAGAAATAGACTGAACATACCTTAATGCAGTTTAGCCTGCAAACTGTTCCCCCAACTGAAGTTTTCCTGTACTCTTCAGCCCTTGTGAGAACAGCAGTGGATCTTAGTTACAAAATGCTAAGATCATCATCCTCCTTGCAGAAATCTTCATCCCTTTTCTGCCAGAGAGTAAATAGTACACACCGGTACCATTTAAAATAACAAACTTTTGCTTGAGAAAATAAAAACTAACATTTTTGTCACCACACTCACTTTGCCTTTCCTAGCAGTTAAGCAGGCAGAGAGAATGACTGGGGGTGGAGCTAAGGGAGGAGCTATATAGACAGCTCTGCTGTGGGTTCTCTCTCTGCCACTTCCTGTTGGGAAGGAGAATATCCCACAAGTATGGATGAATCCGTGGACTCGATACATCTTACAAGAGAAATAAACATTTTTTTATTTGTTCCATCTCAATATATATATATATATATATATATATATATATATATATATATATATATAGTATAATAGTATATGCTTTTTAATGGATATCTTTGTGTTACATACACCACCTGTAGTCTGTTAAAGATTGTCATTCTCCATTCAAAAGAGTTGCAGGGAGCATTGCCATAGCAGTATTTCTACGCTAGTTTCATTTGAAATTTAAATGTTTTTATCCAACTTTTATATGTAAACACAATTAATTTGATTAACAAATTACATTTTAATAGAATTACAGTTTTTTTCATAGGCATGACTTTTTAATTTTAATATTTCTTAAACCTCATTTTGAATATATGTATCATTCATGGTTTTACAGCTAAACTCAGCTGATCTGCAGGAGCCTAATACTTGCAGGACAAGGGTAATAATTACCTCTAGAATTGTTATGTGGCGTGTTTTTTTGTTCTAGTAAATAAGCTTGTTTATTTGTTCTAGTAAATAGGCTTGGTTATTTGTTCTAGTAAATAGGCTATATTTTGGTGAGCTCCTTGATCCATCTTGCAATTAATATTCTGAAGGCAAGTCCAGAAAAAAGCACATACAGAAGCAATTTAACGGAACATCTATTTCCTATTCATACCCTGAGATTAAACCTTTCCTGACCATATGGAGACAATTATGGCTCAGCGTTTATTTTTGGACCCACGGCCTTTATTTTTGGATGCACTTTGTGTATTTGAGGGAACATATAAATCAAATGAAAGTTCAATGGAAAGGATAAGCATTTTAAAGCAAATGTTTAAGGCTTCATGTAATAAATATAAAAGGTTTGAATACAGGCCTAACAATTTACATTTTGTTTCTAATATTTTTAGCTCTATATTGTTACATTATCCTCTGCTAAAACAAGCTCCATTCTATGCAAAACACCCCATTAAAGGGATATAAAACTCAAAATATTTCTTTCAAGATTCAGATAGAGAATACAATTTTAAACAACTTTCTTATTTACTTCTATTATCAATTTTTCTTCATTCTCTTGGTATCTTTTGTTGAAAAGCAGGGATCTATACATAGAAACCGGTCCATTTCTGGAGCACTAGTTGGCAGCAGTTTTGCAAGAATGTTATCTATTTGCAAGAGCACTATATGGCAGCACTATTTCCTGCCATATAGTGCTCCAGATGCCTACCAGGTATCTCTTCAACACAGAATATCATGGGAACAAAGAAAATGTGAAAATAGAGAAATTAATTGGAAACTTTTTTTAAATGGTGTTCTCTGTCAGAATCACAAAAGAAATGTTTTGAGTTTTATATCCCATTTTATTTTTGCATGTATAGATCCCCTTAAAGCTTAATGTCCTTTGATACTAACACAACCTGTTTTTTTTCTATACTTAAAGGGACAGTTTACTAAAAAATGTTCTCCACTTTAATTTGTTCCCAATGATCCACTTTACCCGCTGGAGTGTATTAAATTGTTTACAAGTATTCCCATTACCCTTATATTGGCATTTGAAATTGTTGATTTAGCCTGTGGTATCCCTACCTATCCTGAAAGTTTTTGTCCTTAAGGTCAAGCTGTGTAAACACAGCCAGTAGAAATTAAGAAATTACACTCCCAGTGGGGTATAGAAGAGATAAAGAAATAAAATGTTAATTTTCCATTGTTCTCTCCAAGCATTTGTGATTGGTTTACGGACAGATATACGATAAAGAGGCAGGTATATGTACACAATGTGATAAAGTAATGAGATCTGATTATACCTACAGATATACGATAAAGACACATGTATATGTACACAATGTGATAAAGTAATGAGATCTGATTATACCTACAAATATAAGATAAAGACACATGTATATGTACACAGTGTGATAAAGTAATGAGATCTGATTATACCTATAGATATAAGATAAAGACACATGTATATGTACACAATGTGATAAAGTAATTAGATCTGATTATACCTACAGATATAAGATAAAGACACATGTATATGTACACAATGTGATAAAGTAATGAGATCTGATTATACCTACAGATATAAGATAAAGACACATGTATATGTACACAATGTGATAAAGTAATGAGATCTGATTATACCTACAGATATAAGATAAAGACACATGTATATGTACACAATGTGATAAAGTAATGAGATCTGATTATACCTACAGATATAAGATAAAGAAGCAGGTATATGTACACAATGTGATAAAGTAATGAGATCTGATTATACCTACAGATATAAGATAAAGACACATGTATATGTACACAATGTGATACAGTAATGAGATCTGATTATACCTACAGATATAAGATAAAGAAGCATGTATATGTACACAATGTGATAAAGTAATGAGATCTGATTATACCTACAGATATAAGATAAAGAAGCATGTATATGTACACAATGTGATAAAGTAATGAGATCTGATTATACCTACAGATATAAGATAAAGAAGCAGGTATATGTACACAATGTGATAAAGTAACGTTATCTGATTATACCTACAGAAATACGATAAAGAAGCAGGTATATGTACACAATGTGATAAAGTAATGAGATCTGATTATACCTACAAATATAAGATAAAGACACATGTATATGTACACAATGTGATAAAGTAATGAGATCTGATTATACCTACAGATATAAGATAAAGAAGCATGTATATGTACACAATGTGATAAAGTAATGAGATCTGATTATACCTACAGATATAAGATAAAGAAGCATGTATATGTACACAATGTGATACAGTAATGAGATCTGATTATACCTACAGATATAAGATAAAGAAGCAGGTATATGTACACAATGTGATACAGTAATGAGATCTGATTATACCTACAGATATAAGATAAAGACACATGTATATGTACACAATGTGATAAAGTAATGATATCTGATTATACCTACAGATATAAGATAAAGACACATGTATAAGTACACAGTGTGATAAAGTAATGAGATCTGATTATACCTACAGTTATAAGATAAAGAAGCATGTATATGTACACAATGTGATAAAGTAATGAGATCTGATTATACCTACAGAAATACGATAAAGAAGCAGGTATATGTACACAATGTGATAAAGTAATGAGATCTGATTATACCTACAGAAATACGATAAAGAAGCAGGTATATGTACACAATGTGATAAAGTAATGAGATCTGATTATACCTACAGAAATACGATAAAGAAGCAGGTATATGTACACAATGTGATAAAGTAATGAGATCTGATTATACCTACAAATATAAGATAAAGACACATGTATATGTACACAATGTGATAATGTAATGAGATCTGATTATACCTACAAATATAAGATAAAGACACATGTATATGTACACAATGTGATAAAGTAATGAGATCTGATTATACCTACAAATATAAGATAAAGACACATGTATATGTACACAGTGTGATAAAGTAATGAGATCTGATTATACCTACAGATATAAGATAAAGAAGCATGTATATGTACACAATGTGATAAAGTAATGAGATCTGATTATACCTACAGATATAACATAAAGAAGCAGGTATATGTACACAATGTGATAAAGTAATGAGATCTGATTATACCTACAGATATAAGATAAAGAAGCAGGAATATGCATACAGTGTGATAAAGTAATGAGTTCTGATTATACCTACAGATATAAGATAAAGACACATGTATATGTACACAATGTGATACAGTAATGAGATCTGATTATACCTACAGATATAAGATAAAGACACATCTATATGTACACAATGTGATACAGTAATGAGATCTGATTATACCTACAGATATAAGATAAAGACACATGTATATGTATACAATGTGATAATGTAATGAGATCTGATTATACCTACAAATATAAGATAAAGAAGCAGTTATATGTACACAATGTGATAAAGTAATGAGATCTGATTATACCTTACAGATATAAGATAACAAAGCATGTATATGTACACAATGTGATAAAGTAATGAGATCTGATTATACCTACAGATATAAGATAAAGAAGCAGTTATATGTACACAATGTGATAAAGTAATGAAATCTGATTATACCTACAGATATACGATAAAGAAGCAGGTATATGTACACAATGTGATAAAGTAATGAAATCTGATTATACCTACAGATATAAGATAAAGACACATGTATATGTACACAATGTGATAATGTAATCAGATCTGATTATACCTACAGATATATACGATAAAGAAGCATGTATATGTACACAGTGTGATAAAGTAATGAGATCTGATTATACCTACAGATATACGATAAAGAAGCAGGTATATGTACACAATGTGATAAAGTAATGAGATCTGATTATACCTACAGATATGAGATAAAGACACATGTATATGTACACAATGTGATAAAGTAATGCGATCTGATTATACCGACAGATATAAGATAAAGACACATGTATATCTACACAATGTGATAAAGTAACGTTATCTGATTATACCTACAGATATACGATAAAGAAGCAGGTATATGTGCACAATGTGATAAAGTAATGAGATCTGATTATACCTACAGATATGAGATAAAGACACATGTATATGTACACAATGTAATAATGTATTGAGATCTGACTATACCTACAGATATAAGATAAAGAAGCAGGTATATGTACACAGGGTGATAAAGTAATGAGATCTGATTATACCTACAAGCTCAACCCATTTTATTAGGTTGTGGCTTCAAACCACAAAATCAGCTAATTCATATACATAAATAAACCTAAAAAGCAAATCTCATACATTTTATACTCTCCAGCTGGTAAAAAACATAATTTATGCTTACCTGATAAATTCCTTTCTTCTGTAGTGTGATCAGTCCACGGGTCATCATTACTTCTGGGATATTACTCCTCCCCAACAGGAAGTGCAAGAGGATTCACCCAGCAGAGTTGCATATAGCCCCTCCCCTCTACGTCACCCCCAGTCATTCGACCAAGGACCAACGAGAAAGGAGAAACCAAGGGTGTAGTGGTGACTGGAGTATAATTGAAAAAATAATTACCTGCCTTAAAAACAGGGCGGGCCGTGGACTGATCACACTACAGAAGAAAGGAATTTATCAGGTAAGCATAAATTATGTTTTCTTCTGTTAAGTGTGATCAGTCCACGGGTCATCATTACTTCTGGGATACCAATACCAAAGCAAAAGTACACGGATGACGGGAGGGATAGGCAGGCTCTTTTATACAGAAGGAACCACTGCCTGAAGAACCTTTCTCCCAAAAATAGCCTCAGAGGAAGCAAATGTGTCAAATTTGTAAAATTTGGAAAAAGTATGAAGCGAAGACCAAGTTGCAGCCTTGCAAATCTGTTCAACAGAGGCCTCATTCTTGAAGGCCCAAGTGGAGGCCACAGCTCTAGTAGAATGAGCTGTAATTCTTTCAGGAGGCTGCTGTCCAGCAGTCTCATAAGCTAAACGTATTATACTACGAAGCCAAAAGGAAAGAGAGGTTGCCGAAGCCTTTTGACCTCTCCTCTGACCAGAGTACACGACAAACAGAGAAGACGTTTGTCGAAATTCCTTAGTTGCCTGTAAGTAAAATTTTAGGGCACGAACTACGTCCAGATTGTGTAGTAAACGTTCCTTCTTCGAAGAAGGATTTGGACACAAAGAAGGAACAACAATCTCTTGATTGATATTCCTGTTAGTGACTACCTTAGGTAAGAACCCAGGTTTAGTACGCAGAACTACCTTATCTGAATGAAAAATCAAATAAGGAGAATCACAATGTAAGGCTGATAACTCAGAGACTCTTCGAGCCGAGGAAATAGCCATTAAAAATAGAACTTTCCAAGATAACAACTTTATATCAATGGAATGGAGGGGTTCAAACGGAACGCCCTGTAAAACGTTAAGAACAAGGTTTAAACTCCATGGCGGAGCAACAGTCTTAAACACAGGCTTAATCCTCGCTAAAGCCTGACAAAAAGCCTGAACGTCTGGTACTTCTGACAGACGTTTGTGTAACAGAATAGACAGAGCTGAGATCTGTCCCTTTAACGAACTAGCAGATAAACCCTTTTCTAAACCTTCTTGTAGAAAAGACAATATCCTAGGAATCCTAACCTTACTCCAAGAGTAACCTTTGGATTCACACCAATATAGGTATTTACTCCATATCTTATGGTAAATCTTTCTGGTAACAGGCTTCCTAGCCTGTATTAAGGTGTCAATAACTGACTCAGAAAACCCACGTTTTGATAAAATCAAACGTTCAATTTCCAAGCAGTCAGCTTCAGAGAAGTTAGATTTTGATGTTTGAAAGGACCCTGTATCAGGAGGTCCTGTTTCAGAGGTAGAGACCAAGGTGGACAGGATGACATGTCCACCAGGTCTGCATACCAAGTCCTGCGTGGCCATGCAGGTGCTATCAGAATCACTGATGCTCTCTCCTGTTTGATTCTGGCAATCAATCGAGGAAGCATCGGGAAGGGTGGAAACACATAAGCCATCCTGAAGTCCCAAGGTGCTGTCAGGGCATCTATTAGGACTGCTCCTGGATCCCTGGATCTGGATCCGTAACGAGGAAGCTTGGCGTTCTGTCGAGACGCCATGAGATCTATCTCTGGTTTGCCCCAACGTCGAAGTATTTGGGCAAAGACCTCCGGATGAAGTTCCCACTCCCCCGGATGAAAAGTCTGACGACTTAAGAAATCCGCCTCCCAGTTCTCCACTCCCGGGATGTGGATTGCTGACAGGTGGCAAGAGTGAGACTCTGCCCAGCGAATTATCTTTGATACTTCCATCATTGCTAGGGAGCTTCTTGTCCCTCCCTGATGGTTGATGTAAGCTACAGTCGTGATGTTGTCCGACTGAAACCTGATGAACCCCCGAGTTGTCAACTGGGGCCAAGCCAGGAGGGCATTGAGAACTGCTCTCAATTCCAGAATGTTTATTGGCAGGAGACTCTCCTCCTGACTCCATTGTCCCTGAGCCTTCAGAGAATTCCAGACGGCACCCCAACCTAGAAGGCTGGCGTCTGTTGTTACAATTGTCCAGTCTGGTCTGCTGAATGGCATCCCCCTGGACAGATGTGGCCGAGAAAGCCACCATAGAAGAGAATTTCTGGTCTCTTGATCCAGATTCAGAGAAGGGGACAAGTCTGAGTAATCCCCATTCCACTGACTTAGCATGCATAATTGCAGTGGTCTGAGGTGTAAGCGAGCAAATGGCACTATGTCCATTGCCGCTACCATTAAGCCGATTACCTCCATGCATTGAGCCACCGACGGGTGTTGAATGGAATGAAGGGTGCGGCAAGCACTTTGAAGTCTTGCTAACCTGTCCTCTGTCAGGTAAATCTTCATTTCTACAGAATCTATAAGAGTCCCCAGGAAGGGAACTCTTGTGAGTGGAACGAGTGAACTTTTCTTTTCGTTCACCTTCCATCCATGTGACCTTAGAAAAGCCAGTACTAACTCTGTATGAGACTTGGCAGTTTGAAAGCTTGAAGCTTGTATCAGAATGTCATCTAGGTACGGAGCTACCGAAATTCCCTGCGGTCTTAGTACCGCCAGAAGAGCACCTAGAACCTTTGTGAAGATTCTTGGAGCTGTAGCCAATCCGAATGGAAGAGCTACAAACTGGTAATGCCTGTCTAGAAAGGCAAACCTTAGATACCGGTAATGATCTTTGTGAATCGGTATGTGAAGGTAAGCGTCCTTTAAGTCCACTGTGGTCATGTACTGACCTTCTTGGATCATGGGTAAGATTGTCCGAATAGTCTCCATTTTGAATGATGGAACTCTTAGGAATTTGTTTAGGATCTTTAAATCCAGGATTGGTCTGAAAGTTCCCTCTTTTTTGGGAACCACAAACAGATTTGAGTAAAACCCTTGTCCCTGTTCCGACCGAGGAACTGGATGGATTACTCCCATTAACAATAGTTCTTGTATGCAGCGTAGAAACGCTTCTTTCTTTGTTTGGTTTGTTGACAACCTTGACAGATGAAATCTCTCTCTTGGAGGAGAGTGTTTGAAGTCCAGAAGGTATCCCTGAGATATTATCTCTAGCGCCCAGGGATCCTGGACATCTCTTGCCCAAGCCTGGGCGAAGAGAGAAAGTCTGCCCCCCACTAGATCCGATCCCGGATCGGGGGGCCCTCAATTCATGCTGTTTTAGTGGCAGCAGCAGGTTTCCTGGCCTGCTTGCCCTTGTTCCAGGACTGGTTAGGTCTCCAGCCTTGTCTGTAGCGAGCACCAGATCCTTCTTGTTTTGGAGTAGTGGAAGTTGATGCTGCTCCTGCTTTGAAATTCCGAAAGGAACGAAAATTAGACAGTCTAGCCTTAGGTTTGGCTTTGTCTTGAGGCAGGGCGTGGCCCTTACCTCCTGTAATGTCAGCGATAATTTCTTTCAAACCGGGCCCAAATAAGGTCTGTCCCTTGAAAGGTATATTAAGTAATTTGGACTTAGAAGTTACATCAGCTGACCAGGATTTTAGCCACAGTGCTCTGCGCGCCTGAATGGTGAATCCGGAATTCTTAGCCGTAAGTTTAGTTAAATGTACTACGGCTTCCGAAATGAATGAATTAGATAGCTTAAGTATTCTAAGCCTGTCTGAAATGTCGTCCAGCGTAACTGAACTAAGGTTCTCTTCTAGAGACTCAATCCAGAATGCCGCTGCAGCCGTGATCGGCGCAATGCATGCAAGGGGTTGCAATATAAAACCTTGTTGAACAAACATTTTCTTAAGGTAACCCTCTAACTTTTTATCCATTGGATCTGAAAATGCACAGCTATCCTCTACCGGGATAGTGGTACGCTTAGCTAAAGTAGAAACTGCTCCCTCCACCTTAGGGACCGTTTGCCAAAAGTCCCGTGTGGTGGCGTCTATTGGAAACATCTTTCTAAATATCGGAGGGGGTGAGAACGGCACACCGGGTCTATCCCACTCCTTAGTAATAATTTCAGTTAGTCTCTTGGGTATAGGAAAAACGTCAGTACTTGTTGGTACAGCAAAATATTTATCCAACCTACACATTTTCTCTGGTATTGCAACTGTGTTACAATCATTCAGGGCCGCTAACACCTCCCCTAATAAAACACGGAGGTTTTCCAGCTTAAATTTAAAATTTGAAATATCTGAATCCAATCTGTTTGGATTAGAACCGTCAGCCGCAGAATGAAGCTCTCCGTCCTCATGTTCTGCAAGTTGTGACGCAGTATCTGACATGGCCCTAACATTATCAGCGCACTCTGTTCTCACGCCAGAGTGATCACGCTTGCCCCTTAGTTCTGGTAATTTAGCCAAAACCTCAGTCATAACAGTAGCCATATCTTGTAATGTTATTTGTAATGGCCGCCCAGATGTACTGGGCGCCACCATATCGCGCACGTCCCGAGCGGGAGATGCAGGTACTGTCACGTGAGGCGAGTTAGTCGGCATAACTCTCCCCTCGTTGTTTGGTGAAATTTGTTCAATTTGTACAGATTGACTTTTATTTAATGTAGCATCAATACAGTTAGTACATAAATTTCTATTGGGCTCCACTTTGGCGTTAGTACAAATAGTACAGGTCTCATCCTCTGAATCAGACATGTTTAACAAACTAGCAAATAAACTTGCAACTTGGAAATAGTATTCAAGTAAAATACAATGAAAAAAACGAACTGTGCTTAAGAAGCACTGAAGATATATAACAGTTGAAATCAATAAACTTTGTAAAACAAAACGCAATTTAGCAAAGGCTTGTTCCCATTAGCAAAGAATAACTAACCCTGAGGCATAAAAAAGTTAAAGAATAAACGTTTTTTATCACAGTCAAACTACAATCTCACAGCTCTGTTAGATTACTTCCCTCAAACAAGCTTTGAAGATCCCTGAGTTCTGTAGAGATAAACCGGAACATGCAGGAAAAAACAATGAGTTTCTGACTGAAATTTTTGATGCGTAGCAAAAGCGCCAAAAAAAGGTCCCACCCCCTCACACACAACAGTGAGAGAGATCAGTAAATTGTCATAATTAGATCCAGCAACTGCCAAGTGGAAAAATAGTGCCCAAACATTTTATTCACCCAGTACCTCAGAAAATGAAAACGATTTTACATTCTAGCAAAAACGTTTAACATAATTAAGAGTTATTAAAAAGTCTGTTGCTTTGCAATTAGGCTAAAGTCTTATATACATAGTGTAATTCCAGTGAAGTACCATTCCCCGGAATACTTAAATGTAAAATATACATACATGATATTATGTCGGTATGGCAGGATTTTCTCTTCAATTCCATTGTCAGAAAATAAAAAACTGCTACATACCTCTTTGCAGAATAAACTGCCCGCTGTCCCCTGATCTGAAGTTTACCTCTCCTCAGATGGCCGAGAAACAGCAATATGATCTTAACAACTCCGGCTAAAATCATAGTAAAAACTCTGGTAGATTCTTCTTCAAACTCTACCAGAGAAGGAATAACACACTCCGGTGCTATTAAAAAATAACAAACTTTTGATTGAAGAAATAAACTAAATAAAATCACCATAGTCCTCTCACACATCCTATCTAGTCGTTGGGTGCAAGAGAATGACTGGGGGTGACGTAGAGGGGAGGGGCTATATGCAACTCTGCTGGGTGAATCCTCTTGCACTTCCTGTTGGGGAGGAGTAATATCCCAGAAGTAATGATGACCCGTGGACTGATCACACTTAACAGAAGAAAAAGTAATTGGAAACACATTAAGGGAAAAACAATTTTATAGTATACTGTCCCTTTAAGGCAAAATGTATCATGATTGCTGGCTGACAGGTTTCATAAGTAGTGATCCTGTCTACCTGCAACTGCCAAATCACTGCTGCATAAAGTGGCAAACGTAACATTGCACAAGAGCTTTCTTGTGCAATGCTGCCTAATGCTCTCGCACAACCAATAGCACAAGAGCAGGGCATGTCAATCAATCTGAACGAGCAAGTGTCGGGGTGATTGATCACACCACTTCTGAGGTGCAAAAGGAGCAGTTTCTGCTTCTTATATTTCTGGCTGCATTCCACATAGCCTCAGAAGCTGACAATGCAGCTTAATACATGTAATCCTTAGTCACTTTAAAGGGACAGTCTACTCAAAATAAAACTTTCATGATTCAGATAGGGCATGCAATTTTAAACAACTTTCCAATTTACTTTTATCATCAAATTTACTTTGTTCTTTTGGTATTCTTTGGTATTCTTTGTTAAAAGTGTTAATGCTAATTTCTAAGCTCTTGAAGGCCACCTCTTTTCTCAGTGCATTTTGACATTTTTTCACAGCTAGACAGCAATTGTTGATGTGTGCCAAATAGATAATGTTGCACTCACTCCTGTGAAGTTATTTATGAGTCAGCACTGATTGGATAAAATACAAGTCTGTCAAAAGAACTGAGATAAGGGGGCAGTCTGCAGAGGCTTAGATACAAGGTAATCACA
Source organism: Bombina bombina (assembly GCF_027579735.1). Lineage (NCBI taxonomy): Eukaryota > Metazoa > Chordata > Amphibia > Anura > Bombinatoridae > Bombina > Bombina bombina. The sequence continues at coordinate 131,311 of NW_026512432.1, read as the reverse complement.
GAGGTAAAAAGTATATTAATAGAACTGTGTTGGTTATGCAAAACTGGGGAATGGGTAATAAAGGGATTATCTATCTTTTTAAACAATAATAATTCTGGAGTAGACTGTCCCTTTAAAATGTAAAATGTGATTGCCATAATTTTATATAATTATGAATGCAAAGGCAGCTCATTTAGTTATATTTCTCTGACGTTTTCCACTTACAATTTAAGGACTCTTTGGACAATTCCTCATTTTCATCAAAAAAGGCTCCAGATTCTGTGCAGTCTTGTGCATATCTCAACAGTGCTTGTGCTTCTGGAGTTTCTTGGTAAAGAAGAACATTGCTAATATTTTAATATGTAGTAAAAAAAAACAACTAGCGTGCACAATAGATTTATAAAATATATCTAAAATATGTCATTTATTGGCCAATCATATCCCAGGCTCAATGTAAATCAATGATTAAAATAGCTTTATTTAAAAAAAGTTTTGTCAGTACCTACCTGGATTTGTTGTGAATATAGTTTTTGATATCACAGTTGCCACCATAGAATTTCGGAAGGTATCATAATTTATTCGTACATCAGATGCGAAAATTACTACACATAAAGAAAATCTTTTACATTACTAACTCAATAGTCATCGCACATCTACATCATATGTGTAAACAATTTTCAGATAAGTAGCAGCACATTTTTTGTTTTAAAGGGATTTAAAACCCAAAATGTTTCTTTCATGATTCAGATAGAGCGTGTAATTTTAAACAACTTTCTAATTTACATCTATTATCAATTTTTCTTTGCTCTCTTGGGCCTAGATTTGGAGTTCGGCGGTAAAAGGGCTGTTAACGCTCCGCGGGCTTTTTTCTGGCCGCACCATAAAATTAACTCTGGTATCGAGAGTTAAAACAAATGCTGCGTTAGGCTCCAAAAAAGGAGCGTAGAGCATTTTTACCGCAAATGCAACTCTCGATACCAGAGTTGCTTACGGACGCGGCCGGCATCAAAAACGTGCTCGTGCACGATTCCCCCATAGGAAACAATGGGGCTGTTTGAGCTGAAAAAAAACCTAACACCTGCAAAAAAGCAGCGTTCAGCTCCTAACGCAGCCCCATTGTTTCCTATGGGGAAACACTTCCTACGTCTGCACCTAACACCCTAACATGTACCCCGAGTCTAAACACCCCTAACCTTACACTTATTAACCCCTATTCTGCCGCCCCCGCTATCGCTGACCCCTGCATTACACTTTTAACCCCTAATCTGCCGCTCCGTAAACCGCCGCAACCTACGTTATCCCTATGTACCCCTAATCTGCTGCCCTAACATCGCCGACCCCTATGTTATATTTATTAACCCCTAATCTGCCCCCCACAACGTCGCCGACACCTACCTACACTTATTAACCCCTAATCTGCCGAGCGGACCTGAGCGCTACTATAATAAAGTTATTAACCCCTAATCCGCCTCACTAACCCTATCATAAATGGTATTAACCCCTAATCTGCCCTCCCTAACATCGCCGACACCTACCTTCAATTATTAACCCCTAATCTTCCGATCGGAGCTCACCGCTATTCTAATAAATGTATTAACCCCTAAAGCTAAGTCTAACCCTAACACTAACACCCCCCTAACTTAAATATAATTTACATCTAACGAAATTAATTAACTCTTATTAAATAAATTAATCCTATTTAAAGCTAAATACTTACCTGTAAAATAAACCCTAATATAGCTACAATATAAATTATAATTATATTATAGCTATTTTAGGATTAATATTTATTTTACAGGCAACTTGGTATTTATTTTAACTAGGTACAATAGCTATTAAATAGTTAAGAACTATTTAATAGTTACCTAGTTAAAATAATTACAAATTTACCTGTAAAATAAATCCTAACCTAAGATATAATTAAACCTAACACTACCCTATCAATACAATAATTAAATAAACTACCTACAATTACCTACAATTAACCTAACACTACACTATCAATAAATTAAATAAACACAATTGCTACAAATAAATACAATTAAATAAACTAGCTAAAGTACAAAAAATAAAAAAGAACTAAGTTACAGAAAATAAAAAAATATTTACAAACATAAGAAAAATATTACAACAATTTTAAACTAATTACACCTACTCTAAGCCCCCTAATAAAATAACAAAGCCCCCCAAAATAAAAAATTCCCTACCCTATTCTAAATTAAAAAAGTTACAAGCTCTTTTACCTTACCAGCCCTGAACAGGGCCCTTTGCGGGGCATGCCCCAAGAAGTTCAGCTCTTTTGCCTGTAAAAAAAAATATACAATACCCCCCCCCCAACATTACAACCCACCACCCACATACCCCTAATCTAACCCAAACCCCCCTTAAATAAACCTAAAACTAATCCCCTGAAGATCTTCCTACCTTGTCTTCACCATCCAGGTATCACCGATCGGTCCTGGCTCCGATATCTTCATCCAACCCAAGCGGGGGCTAGACATCCACTGAAGAAGTCCAGAAGAGGGTCCAAAGTCTTCCTCCTATCCGGCAAGAAGAGGACATCCGGACCGGCAAACATCTTCTCCAAGCGGCATCTTCGATCTTCTTCCATCCGGAGCGAAGCGGCAGGATCCTGAAGACCCCCAGCGCGGAACATCCATCCGGACCGACGACTGAACGACGAATGACGGTTCCTTTAAGGGACGTCATCCAAGATGGCGTCCCTCGAATTCCGATTGGCTGATAGGATTCTATCAGCCAATCGGAATTAAGGTATGAATTTTCTGATTGGCTGATGGAATCAGCCAATCAGAATCAAGTTCAATCCGATTGGCTGATCCAATCAGCCAATCAGATTGAGCTCGCATTCTATTGGCTGTTCCGATCAGCCAATAGAATGCGAGCTCAATCTGATTGGCTGATTGGATCAGCCAATCGGATTGAACTAGATTCTGATTGGCTGATTCCATCAGCCAATCAGAAAATTCCTACCTTAATTCCGATTGGCTGATAGAATCCTATCAGCCAATCGGAATTCGAGGGACGCCATCTTGGATGACGTCCCTTAAAGGAACCGTCATTCGTCGTTCAGTCGTCGGTCCGGATGGATGTTCCGCGCTGGGGGTCTTCAGGATCCTGCCGCTTCGCTCCGGATGGAAGAAGATCGAAGATGCCGCTTGGAGAAGATGTTTGCCGGTCCGGATGTCCTCTTCTTGCCGGATAGGAGGAAGACTTTGGACCCTCTTCTGGACTTCTTCAGTGGATGTCTAGCCCCCGCTTGGGTTGGATGAAGATATCGGAGCCAGGACCGATCGGTGATACCTGGATGGTGAAGACAAGGTAGGAAGATCTTCAGGGGATTAGTGTTAGGTTTATTTAAGGGGGGTTTGGGTTAGATTAGGGGTATGTGGGTGGTGGGTTGTAATGTTGGGGGGGGGTATTGTATGTTTTTTTTTACAGGCAAAAGAGCTGAACTTCTTGGGGCATGCCCCGCAAAGGGCCCTGTTCAGGGCTGGTAAGGTAAAAGAGCTTGTAACTTTTTTAATTTAGAATAGGGTAGGGAATTTTTTATTTTGGGGGGCTTTGTTATTTTATTAGGGGGCTTAGAGTAGGTGTAATTAGTTTAAAATTGTTGTAATATTTTTCTTATGTTTGTAAATATTTTTTTATTTTCTGTAACTTAGTTCTTTTTTATTTTTTGTACTTTAGCTAGTTTATTTAATTGTATTTATTTGTAGCAATTGTGTTTATTTAATTTATTGATAGTGTAGTGTTAGGTTAATTGTAGGTAATTGTAGGTAGTTTATTTAATTATTGTATTGATAGGGTAGTGTTAGGTTTAATTATATCTTAGGTTAGGATTTATTTTACAGGTAAATTTGTAATTATTTTAACTAGGTAACTATTAAATAGTTCTTAACTATTTAATAGCTATTGTACCTAGTTAAAATAAATACCAAGTTGCCTGTAAAATAAATATTAATCCTAAAATAGCTATAATATAATTATAATTTATATTGTAGCTATATTAGGGTTTATTTTACAGGTAAGTATTTAGCTTTAAATAGGATTAATTTATTTAATAAGAGTTAATTAATTTCGTTAGATGTAAATTATATTTAAGTTAGGGGGGTGTTAGTGTTAGGGTTAGACTTAGCTTTAGGGGTTAATACATTTATTAGAATAGCGGTGAGCTCCGATCGGAAGATTAGGGGTTAATAATTGAAGGTAGGTGTCGGCGATGTTAGGGAGGGCAGATTAGGGGTTAATACTATTTATGATAGAGTTAGTGAGACGGATTAGGGGTTAATAACTTTATTATTGTAGCGCTCAGGTCCGCTCGGCAGATTAGGGGTTAATAAGTGTAGGCAGGTGTCGGCGACGTTGTGGGGGGCAGATTAGGGGTTAATAAATATAATATAGGGGTCGGCGGTGTTAGGGGCAGCAGATTAGGGGTACATAGGGATAACGTAGGTGGCGGCGCTTTGCGGTCGGAAGATTAGGGGTTAATTATTTTAAGTAGCTGGCGGCGATGTTGTGGGGGGCAGGTTAGGGGTTAATAAATATAATACAGGGGTCGGCGGTGTTAGGGGCAGCAGATTAGGGGTACATAAGTATAACGTAGGTGGCGGTCGGCAGATTAGGGGTTAAAATTTTTAATCGAGTGGCGGCGATGTGGGGGGACCTCAGTTTAGGGGTACATAGGTAGTTTATGGGTGTTAGTGTACTTTAGGGTACAGTAGTTAAGAGCTTTATGAACCGGCGTTAGCCAGAAAGCTCTTAACTCCTGCTATTTTCAGGCGGCTGGAATCTTGTCGTTAGAGCTCTAACGCTCACTGCAGAAACGACTCTAAATACCGGCGTTAGAAAGATCCCATTGAAAAGATAGGCTACGCAAATGGCGTAGGGGGATCTGCGGTATGGAAAAGTCGCGGCTGCAAAGTGAGCGTTAGACCCTTTAATCACTGACTCCAAATACCAGCGGGCGGCCAAAACCAGCGTTAGGAGCCTCTAACGCTGGTTTTGACGGCTACCGCCGAACTCTAAATCTAGGCCTTGGTATTTTTTGTTGAAAAGTAGGGGCGTAAGCTTAGGAGACGGCCCATTTCTCAAGCACTATATGGAAAAAGTTTTGCAAGAATGTTATCCGTTTGCAAGAGCACTAGAGGGCAGCACTACTTCCTGCCATGTAGTGGCCAAACACATACCTAGGTATCTCTTCAATAAAGAATATCATGGGAACGAAGCAAATTTGATAATATAAATAAATTGGGAAGTTTTTTTAAATGTTATGCTCTGTCTGAATCCCCAAAGAAAACATCTGGTTTTCATATCCTTTTAATGGAGCATATTTTAGATAAATAAAAATATATCTGTTACAAAAACCACACAAAATTAGTAACGTGTACACTTCATTAACACAGTTGGTGAAAAATGCTATTTACAGAAAAAAGAGTAGCACTGTGTGTTGCAGGTTATGAGAGGTGGAGGAGTAGTCTGGGTCAGATAAAATTCTCGGGGCTTTTCTGGTTCCCAGGCTTTGGGGCCGATTTATCATGTGTCTGGCGCAGATGATCTGCTGAAGCGTTCATGTCCGCCAGACATTGGTAAATGCCGACAGCATACGCTGTCGGCATTTATCATTGCACAAGCAGTTCTGGTGAACTGCTTGTGCAATGCCGCCCCCGGCAGATTCGCAGCCAATCGGCCGCTAGCAGAGGGTGTCGTTCAACCCGATCGTATATGATTGGCCGGATTGCTGTCCGCTGCCTCAGAGAAGGTGGATGAGTTAAGGATCCGCTGCTTCTTAACTGCTGTTTCTGGTGGGCCTGAAGGCTCGTGCGGAAACAGGGGTATACGGCCCCATTCGGGCCGTGATAAATCGGCCCCTTTATGTTTAACACCACTAAAATAACGTCATTACCATTTTGTGTAAAATTACACAATTTAAAGGGACACAGTACTCAACATTTTCTCTGTTCTATCTAAAAGACAACATTTTGATAATTATGAATGTTCCCTTGATGAATAAACTAACTTTTTATGTGGCACTTGTCCCTATAGGACAATAAGCAATAAAGTCACAGCTGCAAACTTTTTGTTAGTTTAAATTTATTTTATTTTACTTGTTTAACGCAAAAATATGTTTAACATGTTTAACTTCTGCTGTTTCATGAACATGTTTACAAAGTTGAATGTTATGTCCCCTTTATTAAAGGGACATAATACTCATATGCTAAATCACTTGAAACTGATGAGTATAACTGTAAAAAGCTGACAGGAAAACTGACCTTATTCCATGATATGCAGTTCCTTTGGGAATCCTTCACATATGACAACAATATTCTTACATGAATATTTTTCTTTTTAAACTGACCACTAGTGTAGTGAATAACCAGAGCACAGGTATGTGAGACTACTTTTGTTCCTCTTCTTTCTTTATATTTTCTTTCTTTTTATTTTCTATGCTTTTAATAGCTTAATTTGTCAGTTCCTTGTTTAAAATTTTTATATTAAGCGAGACCACCAGTGACAAGACCTCGTTATCTACAACTTGAGCTACCTCCCACTTTCAGAGGAAAGTTAAATCCCATTTTGCTCATCATCAAAGACAACTTGGGTGTGACCTTGCACCTTTCAGAATGCTGCACTAAGATCTTTGGACCCCCCCAAGACCATAGCATTGATGAGAAGAAACTTAAAGCTCAGAGCAATAAGGGAGATACATTTGAAAGCTCTAAGATTAACTTATGTTGTTTGTCACTTGCTTTTTGTCCTTTCCCCACCACTTGCATGTGGTTGTTGTATTTGCATTTATTATGTATAAAATAAACCAATAAAAAATAAAATATTAAAAAAAAAAAAAAAAAAGCTGACAGGAAAATATCACCTGAGCATCTCTATGTAAAAAAGTAAGATATTTTACCTCACAATTTCCTCAGCTCACCAGAGTAAGTGCTGTGTAAACAGTTATACTTCAGCTGCTGTCCAGCTTCAGGAAAGAAAAAAAATGAAGAAATGAATCAGCATCAACAGTGCTGAGGTCATTAACTCTTTTACTGTGATCTCATGAGATTTGACTTAAATAATTCTCATGAGATTTCATAGTAAACTTCCTTAAACTGAATAGGGAAATAACATGAGTGTGCACGAGGCTCACTCCCTTGCAGGTCCCAGGACAGGCATACTGATTTGCTGCTTAAAGTCCTTTGCAATGGGGTTTGAATACTTAGGACATTTTGAAGTAGAATATCTTTCTTTTTTACATAGAGATGTTCAGGTGATATTTTCTAGTCAGCTTTTTACAGTTATGCTGCATCACTTTCAAGTGTTTCAACATTTGGGTATCATGGCCTTTTAAATAAATGATATGCACAGTTGGTAAAGAAGCATACAACTATAATATACCTGTTTCACACGGTACCCAGGTTTGTGCTACTTGGATGGCTTCATTGTCCCAGCTAAAAGGAAAAGAAACATGATCTTACAATGCCAGATTTTAAAAGGCTAAAAGTGTTGGGTACAATAGCAAGATGGTAGAAATAAAAATGCCTAATGAAAAAAAGGAGACTTAAAGTGAAGGTAAAGTTGCACCATATGAAAAGCAGGATTTGAAAGATCAATAAAAATAAACATAAGTTTAATTCATATTTTTTTTTCATTTTGAATAATAAACGATATAATGACATTGCAAACCTTAAATACTAGAGTTCAGCGTAATGCCCGGCTCTGTGTTACATATTTTGTTATGGTGACGTAAACGCCGGCATCCAATTGAAATCCTGGCCATTAGGTGTCCACTATTGTAGACAAATCGCCCCCTCTATCTACAGCGCATGCCCAACACAATGCGCACATCTTAGTTAATAGGGAGTGAGCCTGGCTGCTTACCTAGAAAGCGGGTGGGGCCGCTTTCTACATGGGATAGAGCACTTACCAGGAAGTCAAATCGAGGGTGGAGCGACGGTGCTGTCAATAGCAAATGTAATATATAAAAAATATAATTTTACAATAATTTTTTTTTTTATTAAAAGTTAGCGTTTTCATATATTAGCGCATAGGCTACATATATGAATGATCCGAGAGCCGCAACTTTACCTTCACTTTTAGGGCTCCATGTACTAAGAGGCGGGCGGACAGCTTCTTAACTCACGAAGCTGTCCGCCCGCCTCCGCTACACACGGGCAGCGGATCTATTGATCTGCTTGCCCGTATGTATCATTACACACTCAGCGGAGTGTGTAATGCCCGCCCCTTCAGTCGCGCGACCAATCACGCGACTGAAGGGGCTGTCAATCACCGAGAGCGAGCGAGCTCTCGGTGATTTTGCTTCGCCACCTAAGAGGTGGCGTAGGGTGTAGGAAGCAGCGGTCTAATGACCGCTGCTTCTTACATTGCGGGAAGCAGGCTCGCATATGCGAACCTGCCCCGCAAAGGCTCCGGAGCAGCTTTCGCTGCTTCGTACATGGAGCCCTAAGTCAAAATTAACAGCATCTAGCAAATATAAGAGAGGCGCCTCATGTGTATCAGTCACCAAATAGACAAATCAGATCAGAAAATGTCAAACACAGTGTACTCACATTTCCATAGAGCACCCTTATGTGCTAGTAGACGCAGGCTGGCAGTATGAAGACTGTGACACACTGCAACTGATGCAGCGCGAGGCGAAGCAGCTGCTTCGCTCCGTGTCGCATCGCTTCTGAAGGTCAAATATTTCATCAAAAAAGCCTATAAGTGTGTGCACAAACTGCTATACACACATATAGCAGTTTGTGCACACACTTATAGGCATTTTCACACAGCTTCTGACAGCTTCAACTGAATTTTTACATTGTATTATTCAACTAAGCTGTTACATTGTATGATTTTGTCTATACACTGTATAAATTAACTTTCTTAATGTCAGCATGAATGTGTCATCTACTTTTGATCTATCATATGTGATGTGTCAGTTATTTATTTTATTCTGTTTCATCATAAGCGGTTTTCATCCCTATTCCAATAGGATATATGTACATATGATTTTATCTGTGAAATAACTTTGTATACAAAGATTAATCAGTTGGGATTCATTGTATTATATAATGTAGACATATTTTAAATCTAACACTGTTTTGAAACTGACTGTTTGACACAACAGCTAAAGACTGTTGGTGATTAGATGACATGTTCATTACACCTGTGCTCTTAGAATCTGATTGGATAGGATAGCATTTAAATAAGTGCATCAGTATAGGGTTTGTTATGCCTGAGGAAACAGCGTAACTGCTGAGAAACGCGTTGCATATCTGGGGGTACAGACTGTGTATACCCACCAGTTTTTTAACACTGTATTGTTTGAATTTTATATGGTTTTAATAAATCAGTTTTTAAATTACAACAGTGTTTACAAGCCCTAATTGCCAGATGCACATAGGTGTTGGACCTACTGTTTGGTTCATCACTGTGAGTGTGTTTGAGCAGTCCCTGGACTACGTGCAGCTGTCGGGAGGAGGTGAGCTTACACACCTTTATACTGCCAGCCTTCGTCTACTAGCACATAAGGGTGCTCTATGGAAATATGAGTACCCAGTGTTTGACATTTTCTATCTGATTTGTCTATTTAGTGACTGATACACACATGAGGCGCCTTTCTTATATTTGGTAGATGTTGTTGTTTTACTCCACTACATTCATGTGAAGAGGAGTGCAGCAACTGTGATCCTGAAATTGCTACAGGAAATGTAACCCTGATTAACTGACAATATATGGGAGTCCAGGAACTTTAACCCCCGATGAACTGACAACACATATTTTGCATAAATATTGCATATTTTCATTTGTGCTAACCCAACATAAAAATATGAATATTTCACATTCCAATGTTCTGCACATAACGGAGTATGTTCTATTTATTCATAAATACATATTTTTATATATATATATGATGGTATTTTGGTAAAATATATATCTATAACAATATATATATATATATAGAAATATACAGATATATATACAGTGGGGCAAAAAAGTATTTAGTTAGCAACCAATTGTGCAAGTTCTCCCACTTAAGAAGATGAGAGAGGCCTGTAATTTTCATCATAGGTATACCTCAACTATGAGAGACAAAATGTCATTGTCTGATTTGGAAAGAATTTATTTTCAAATTATGGTGGAAAATAAGTATTTGGTCAATATCAAAAGTTTATCTCAATACTTTGTTATATATATCCTTTGTTGGCAATGACAGAGGTCAAACGTTTTCTGTAAGTCTTCACAAGGTTGTCACACACATTGCTGGTATGTTGGCGCATTCCTGCATGCAGATCTCCTCTAGAGCAGTGATGTTTTGGGGCTGTCGCTGGGCAACACGGACTTTCAACTCTCTCCAAAGGTTTTCTATGGGATTGAGATCTGGAGACTGGCTAGGCCACTCCAGGACCTTGAAATGCTTCTTACAAAGCCACTCCTTCGTTGCCCGGGTGGTGTGTGTTTGGGATCATTGTCGTGCTGAAAGACCCAGCCACGTTTCATCTTCAATGCCCTTGCTGATGGAAGGAGGTTTGCACTCAAAATCTCACGATACATGGCCCCATTCATTCTTTCATGTACACGGATCAGTCGCCCTGTTCCCTTTGCAGAGAAACAGCCCCAAAGCATGATGTTGCCACCCCCATGCTTCACAGTAGGTATGGTGTTCTTTGTTTGCAACTCAGCATTCTCTCTCCTCCAAACACGACGAGTTGTGTTTCTACCAAACAGTTCTACTTTGGTTTCATCTGACCATATGACATTCTCCCAATCCGCTTCTGGATCATCCAAATGCTCTCTAGCATACTTCAGACAGGCCCGGACATGTACTGGCTTAAGCAGGGGGACAAGTCTGGCACTGCAGGATCTGAGTTCCTGGCGGCGTAGTGTGTTACTGATGGTAGCCTTTGTTACGTTGGTCCCAGCTCTCTGCAGGTCATTCACTAGGTCCCCCCGTGTGGTTCTGGGATGTTTGCTCACCGTTCTTGTGATCATTTTGACTGCACGGGTGAGATCTTGCGTGGAGCCCCAGATCAAGGGAGATTATCAGTGGTCTTGTATGTCTTCCATTTTCTAATTATTGCTAACCCTAACACCCCCTATTTTTAAAATAATAAAAATATAGCTAAATTAAAATTACAATTATTAACTAAATAAACCTATTAACCCCTAAACCGCCAGCCCCCCCACATATCAACAAGCTAAATTAAACTATATTAACCCCTTAACCCTAACCCTAAACCTAACCTTAACCCCCCTAACTTTAACATAGTTAAATTAGATCTAAATTAAATGTACAATTATTAACTAAATAATACCTATTTAAAACTAAATACATACTTACCTGTGAAATAATACCTAAGATAGCTACAATATAACTAATAGTTATATTGTAGCTAGCTTAGGTTTTATTTTTATTTCACAGGTGAGTTTGTATCTATTTTAACTAGGTAGACTTGTTAGTAAATAGTTATTAACTTTTTACTAACTACCTAGTTAAAATAAATACAAACTTACCTGTGAAATAAAACTTAACTTGCCTTACACTAAAACCTAACATTACAAAAGATAAAAAACTACCATTACAAAAAAACGGAATTTATGCTTACCTGATAAATTTCTTTCTCTTGTGATGTATCGAGTCCACGGATTCATCCATACTTGTGGGATATTCGCCTTCCCTACAGGAAGTGTCAAAGAGAGCACCCACAGCAGAGCTGTCTATATAGCTCCTCCCTTAGCTCCGCCCCCCAGTCATTCGACCGAAGGCTAGGAAGAAAAAGGAGAAACTATAGGGTGCAGTGGTGACTGAAGTTTTTTAATTAAAAATATACTACCTGTCTTCAACAGACAGGGCGGGCCGTGGACTCGATACATCACAAGAGAAAGAAATTTATCAGGTAAGCATAAATTCTGTTTTCTCTTGTAAGATGTATCGAGTCCACGGATTCATCCATACTTGTGGGATACCAATACCAAAGCTTTAGGACACGGATGAAGGGAGGGACAAGACAGGTACCCTAAACGGAAGGCACCACTGCTTGTAAAACCTTTCTCCCAAAAATAGCCTCCGAAGAAGCAAAAGTATAGAATTTGTAAAATTTGGTAAAAGTATGAAGCGAAGACCAAGTCGCCGCCTTACAAATCTGTTCAACAGAAGCCTCAATTTTAAAAGCCCATGTGGAAGCCACTGCTCTAGTAGAATGAGCAGTAATTCTTTCAGGAGGCTGCTGGCCAGCAGTCTCATAAGCCAAACGGATGATGCTTTTCAGCCAAAAGGAAAGAGAGGTAGCCGTAGCCTTTTGACCTCTCTGTTTACCAGAATAAACAACAAACAATGAAGATGATTGACGGAAATCTTTAGTTGCTTGTAAGTAGAACTTTAAAGCACGAACCACATCAAGATTGTGCAACAGACGTTCCTTCTTTGATGAAGGATTAGGACACAGAGAAGGAACAACAATCTCCTGATTGATATTCCAATTAGAAACAACCTTAGGAAGAAACCCAGGTTTGGTACGCAAAACCACCTTATCTGCATGGAAAACAAGGTAAGGTGAGTCACACTGTAAAGCAGATAACTCAGAAACTCTTCGAGCCGAAGAGATAGCTACTAAAAACAAAACTTTCCAAGATATAAGCTTAATATCTATGGAATGCATAGGTTCAAACGGAACCCCTTGAAGAACATTAAGAACCAAGTTTAGACTCCATGGTGGAGCAACAGGTTTAAATACAGGCTTGATCCTGACCAAGGCCTGACTAAACGCTTGACCGTCTGGGACATCTGCCAGACGTTTGTGTAAAAGAATAGACAAAGCAGATATTTGTCCTTTTAAGGAACTAGCTGATAATCCCTTCTCCAATCCTTCTTGGAGAAAGGACAAAATTCTAGGAATCCTAATCTTACTCCATGAGTAACCCTTGGATTCACACCAACAAAAATATCTGCGCCAAATCTTATGATAGATTTTCCTGGTGACAGGCTTTCTAGCCTGAATCAGTGTATCAATGACCGACTCAGAGAAACCACCCTTTGATAGAATCAGGCGTTCAATCTCCAAGCAGTCAGACGCAGAGAAATTAGATTTGGATGCTTGAATGGACCTTGGATTAGAAGGTCCTGCCTCATTGGCAGAGTCCACGGTGGAACAGATGACATGTCCACCAGGTCTGCATACCAAGTCCTGTGTGGCCACGCAGGCGCTATCAGAATCACTGAAGCTCTCTCCAGCTTGATTCTGGCAACCAGACGTGGGGGGAGAGGAAACGGTGGAAATACATAAGCCAGATTGAAGGACCAGGGCACTGCTAGAGCATCTATCAGTACCGCCTGGGGATCCCGGGACCTGGACCCGTAACAAGGAAGTTTGGCGTTCTGTCGGGACGCCATCAGATCCAATTCTGGTATGCCCCATAGCTGAGTCAGCTGGGCAAATACCTCCGGATGGAGCTCCCACTCCCCTGGATGAAAAGTCTAACGACTTAGGAAATCCGCCTCCCAGTTCTCTACCCCTGGGATATGGATTGCTGAGAGATGGCAAGAGTGAACCTGCCCTTTAGGAACGATTTGTGGGGAAAAAAACCTCTTTACAGCCTCAAATACAGCAGGAATCTCTGGAGAAGTAGCTGGATGCTTCTGAGGTAAATCAACTGTGCAACTGAGGAAAATACAGAGTGTTTCTTAAACTAGCCATGTGGGTTAATAACCCTTAAACAAGCCACAAGACCCCTTAAAGTCCCTCAAAAAACGTTATATTTGTAATTAAACCAAAAGTTTTTTCCTATTAGTGTCACCAGTAACTATGAGCCCTTTATGCAAGCTTGGATTTTTACAGTAGCATCATAAAGCCTTAGTAACTTTGCACCACTATGCAAATAAACAATTAACCCCTTAATGTAAAACCCATATTGAAAAAACTTAAAAACCGGTAAAATAACGTTCAGCACCTTGCCACAGCTCTGCTGTGGCGCCTACCTGCCCTTTAGGAACGATTTGTGGGGAAAAAAAACTCTTTACAGCCCTCAAATACAGCAGGAATCTCTGGAGAAGTAGCTGGATGCTTCTGAGGTAAATAAACTGTGCAACTGAGGAAAGTAGGCCCCTCCCACCTCACTCGATGTTATGGGGCCTAAAAGAAACACCACAGAGTGTTTCTTAAACTAGCCATGTGGGTTAATAACCCTTAAACAAGCCACAAAGACCCCTTAAAGTCCCTCAAAAAACGTTATATTTGTAATTAAACCAAAACGTTTTTTTTTTCTTTTTCTATTAGTGTCACCAGTAACTATGAGCCCTTTATGCAAGCTTGGATTCCTCTATTACTGAATACAGCTTACCTTTCCCTCATGGGGATATTGCCAGCCTTTTCTAGAAATAACACTGTCTAGAAAAAAATAGACTGAACATACCTTAATGCAGTTTAGCCTGCAAACTGTTCCCCCAACTGAAGTTTTCCTGTACTCTTCAGCCCTTGTGAGAACAGCAGTGGATCTTAGTTACAAAATGCTAAGATCATCATCCTCCTTGCAGAAATCTTTATCCCTTTTCTGCCAGAGAGTAAATAGTACACACCGGTACCATTTAAAATAACAAACTTTTGCTTGAGAAAATAAAAACTAACATTTTTGTCACCACACTCACTTTACCCTTCCTAGCAGTTAAGCAGGCAAAGAGAATGACTTGGGGGCGGAGCTAAGGGAGGAGCTATATAGACAGCTCTGCTGTGGGTGCTCTCTTTGCCACTTCCTGTAGGGAAGGAGAATATCCCACAAGTATGGATGAATCCGTGGACTCGATACATCTTACAAGAGAAATAAAAAAAACTATCATTACAAAAAAAACTAAAAACTAATTATCCAAAAAAATAAAGATTAATCTTATTCTAATACGCTTAAAAAAAACACCCCAAAATAAAAAAGCCTACTCTAGAATAAACTACCAGGGGCCCTTAATAGGGCCTTTTGGGGGGCCCTTAAGAGGGCCTTTTGTAGGGCATTGCCCTGAGATAAACAGCTCTTTTGCTCAAAAAAGAATACAAACACCCCCTAACACTATACAACCCCTCACCCCCAAACTACCAGTGGCCCTTAAAAGGGCCTTTTTAAGGCATTGCCCTGAGATAAACAGCTCTTTTGCTCTAAAAAATACAAACACCCCCTAACACTATACAAACCCCTACCCCCCAAACTACCAAGGGCCCTTAAAAGGGCATTTTATAGGGCATTGCCCTGAGATAAACAGCTCTTTTGCTCCAAAAAAATACAAAAACTCCCTAACACTATACAAACCCCCACCCCCCAAACTACCAAGGGCTCTTAAAAGGGTCTTTTGGGGGGTTCTTAAAATGGCCTTTTGTAGGGCATTGCCCTGAGATAAACAGCTCTTTTGCTAAAAAAAAAACACCCCCTAAAAATATACTTCAAACAAATTATCAAAAATAAAAAAAAAATCCTATTCTAATACCCATAAAAAAACACCCCAAAATAAAAAAGGGCCTTTTGTAGGGCATTGCCATAAAGATATCAGCTCTTTTATTGAAAAAAAATTACAAAGACTAACATTACAAACCCCCACCCCCAACCCACAAAATAAAAAAAAAAACTATCTAAAAAAATCTAAGCTACCCATTGCCCTGAAAAGGGCATCTGTATGGGCATTGCCCTTAAAAGGGCATTTAGCTCTTTTACTGCCCAGACCCTAAACTAAAAAATAAAACCCACCCAATAAACCCTTAAAAAAGCCTAAAAGTCCCGCTTGAATGATCTTCATCCCGGCGAAGTCTTCATCCAGGCGGCCTCTTCAATCTTCATCCTGGCGGCGACGTCCTGATCTAAGCGGCGAGAAGTCTTCATCCAGGCGGCATCTTCTACCTTGATCCCGGAGGCGCGGAGCGGGTCCATCCTGAAGACATCCGGCGTGGAGCATCCTCTTCATACGGTCGCCGCTGTACACTGAATCTTCAATGAAAAATTCGAATTAGCCAATAGAATGAGAGCTGCTTAAATCCTATTGGCTGATTTGAATAGCCAATAGGATTCTAGCAGCCCTAATTCCTATTGGCTGATTCAAATTTTTCAGCCAATAGGAATGCAAGGGACGCCATCTTGAATCGCGTCCCTTGCATTGAAGATTCAGTGTACGGCGGCGACCTAACTTGAAGAGGATGCTCCGCGCCGGATGTCTTCAGGATGGACCCACTCCGCGCCGGCTGGATGAAGATCGAAGAGGCCGCCTGGATGAGGACTTCGCCGGCTGGATGAAGATCCTTCTAGTGGAACTTCAACAACTGTAGTTAGTGTTAGGTTTTTTAAGTGGGTGGGGTTTATTTTTAGATTAGGGTTTGGGCAATGTAAAAGAGCTAAATGCCTTTTAAATGCCTTTTTCAGAGCAATGGTTAACTTAGGTTATTTTAGATAGTTTTTTTTATTTGGGGGGGGTTGGTTGGGTGGTGGGTTTTACTGTTGGGGGGTGTTTGTATTTTTTTTACAGGTAAAAGAGCTGATATATTTGGGGCAATGCCCCACAAAAGGCCCTTTTAAGGGCCATTGGTAGTTTATTGTAGGCTAGGATTTTTTTTATTTTGGGGGGGCTTTTTTATTTTGATAGGGCTATTAGATTAGGTGTAATTTTTTTTATTTTTGATAATTTGTTATTTCTCATAATTTAGTGGTTTTTTTTGTAATTTAGTTAGTTTTTATTTTTTGTAATTAGATACTTTTTGTAATTTTTAGAGTAGTGTTAGGATTTTTTTTATTGGTAGTTTAGTTTAATTTTAGTTTAATAATTATAATAGTTTAATTGTTAGTTTAAAATATTTTTTTTGTTAATTTGACAGGTAAATTTTAATTTAATTTAAGATAGGGAAATTGTAATTTTAATATAAAATTAGGGGGTTGTTAGGTTTAGGGATTACTAGTTTCAATTAGTTTATTTCGTTATGGGGGCTTTCGGTTTAGGGATTGTTTATTTTAGTATATTTCGTTGTGGGGGGCTTGCGGTTTAGGGGTTAATAGGTTTATTATAGCAGTGGTGTGGGCGAACGGCAGATTAGGGGTTAATAATATTAAATAGTGTTCACGATGCGGGAGGTTGGCGGTTTAGTGGTTAATAAGTTTATTATAGTGGCAACAATGTCGGGGAGAGGCGGAATAGGGGTTAATATATTTTTTTCGTGGTGGCGATGTCGGGAGCGGCAGATTAGGGGTTAATAATTTTATTATAGTGTTTGCGATGCAGGAGGGCCTCGGTTTAGGGGTTAATAGGAAGTTTATGGGTGTTAGTGTACTTTGTAGCAGTTTAGTTATGAGTTTTATGTTACAGATTTCTTATGTAAATCTCCTAACTACTGACTTTAGAAGGCGTTACGGATCTTGTCGTTTTAGGCTGTAACGTTCACTTTTTAGCCATACCACAAAACTCGTAATACCGGCGCTATGGGAATCCCATGAAAAAACGTAATTTTTACGTGTGCGGGACTGATGTTGCGGTACAGGCTAAAAGGTGTGCGGTACAGCTATACCGACAACACTTTTTTCTAACACCTTAGATATATTATCTTTGAGCCCTTATAACATTTGTGTGCAATATTTTTTTAAATTTTTATTATATAGTGTTAATATGAGTGTAACTGTACTTTGTAAAGTATTTTTGATGTGTTTTGTGCAACTTTTTTTGCCTTTCAAAACAATTAACCAAAGCTGTGAAGTCGCGGTAATCATTCTAGTGTAAATTACGATTGCGCACACTCGACTGCTTTCATTTTTATCTTGTAATACGAGTGATAAGCCTGACGAGCACAAACCCTTGGAATTTACCCCTTTTTGCTCGGGCGCAAATGTTTGCTCTCCACGTAATCTAGCCTTTAGTGTTTCATGCATTTACAATATTTACCCTACTAAATCAACACATTAGGCTATATTTATGCATAGAGGCCTATTTATGAAGACGTCAACCGCAAATACGCCGGAATTCCGCAGCGTAATTGTGGCGAGCTTGATTCGTCCTAGTTATCAAAGCCTATAGACCGGCAAAAGTTGACATTTGTGACGTAACATATGATCCGCCAGTCTCAATCCGACACAGATCGATGCTTACGTCATTACAGATGTTCCGAACACAAATTCGGCACTATCTGACCCCATTGCAAGTTAACAAATTTCTAACAGTTACGCTCGCCACTATTCCGGCCCAGTGTACCTGGTTTTCAATCTTCCACCCTGGAGGCCATGGATGCTATAGGAATCAATGGGAGTCTGAAAGCAGCAAAAGCTTATGTTCGATGCTGCCAGATATCCCATTGATTTCAATGGTAGAAAACAAATTACATTTACACCTAACACCCTAACATAAGCCCCAAGTCTAAACACCCCTAATCTGCTGCCCCGACATTGCCGCAAGCTAAATAAAATGTATTAACCCCTATCCCGCCGCTCCCCGACCCCACCGAAACTAAATAAAAGTATTAACCCCTATCCCGCCGCTCCCGGACCCCACCACAACTAAATAAAAGTATTAACCCCTATCCGCTGCTCCCGGACCCCCACCGCAACTAAATAAAAGTATTAACCCCTATCCCGCCGCTCCCGGACCCCACCACAACTAAATAAAAGTATTAACCCCTATCCGCTGCTCCCGGACCCCCACCGCAACTAAATAAAATGTATTAACCCCTATCCCGCCGCTCCCGGACCCCGCCACAACTGTAATAAAATTATTAACCCCTAAACCCCTGGCCTCCCACATCACTACCATTAACTAAACCTATTAACCCCTAAACCACCAGCCCCCCACACCGCCATAAACTAAATTAAGCTATTAACCCCTAAACCTAACAACCCGCTAACTTTACATTAAAATTACAACATCCCTATCTTATAATAAATGAAAACTTACCTTTAGAATTAAAATAAACTATATTAAACTATTAATTAACCTACCCTAACTATTATACTAAAATTATATTAAACTATATTAAACTATTAATTAACCTACCCTAACTATTATACTACAATTACATTAAACTATATTAAACTATTAATTAACCTACCCTAACTATTATACTAAAATTACATTAAACTACCAATTAAATTAACTATATTACATATTAAAAAACCCTAACCCTACTCAAATTATTTAAATATACTATTAAAAATTACTAAATTACAAAAAAAAATAAACGCTAAGTTACAAAAAAAAAACAGTATCACAAATAAAAAAGAATTACACCTAATCTAATAGCCCTATCAAAATATAAAAGCCCCCCAAAATAAAAATAAAAACCTAGCCTACAATAAACTACCAATGGCCCTTAAAAGGGCCTTTTGCGGGGCATTGCCCCAAAGAAATCAGCTCTTTTACCTGTAAAAAAAAATACAAAAACCCCCCAACATTAAAACCCACCACCCAACCAAGCAAACCCCCCAAATAAAAACCATATTTAAAAAAACCTAAGCTCCCCATTGCCTTGAAAAGGGCATTTGTATGGGCATTGCCCTTAAAAGGGCATTTAGCTCTTTTACTGCCCAGACCCTATTATAAAAATAAAACCCACCCAAAAAAACCTTAAATAAACCTAACACTAACCCCCGATGATCCACTTACAGTTTTCGAAGACCGGACATCCATCCTCATCCAAGTGGGCCAAAGTCCTCATCGAAGCCGGCAGAAGTCTGCATCCAGACAGCATCTTCTATCTTCATCCATCCGGCGTGGAGCAGATCCATCTTCAAGACATCCGGCGCGGAACATCCTCTGCTTCCGATGGTCAAAATAGAATGAAGTTTCCCTTTAAGGTACGTCATCCAAGATGGCGTCCCTTACATTCCGATTGGCTGATATAATTCTATCAGCCAATAGGAATTGAAAGGGAAAAAAATCTTATTGGCTGTTGCAATTAGCCAATAGGATTGAGCTCGCATTCTATTGGCTATTCCAATCAGCCAATAGAATTTGAGCTCAATCCTATTGGCTGATTGGATCAGCCAATAGGATGAAAGCTCAATCCTATTGGCTGATTGCAACAGCCAATAGGATTTTTCCCCTTTAATTCCTATTGGCTGATAGAATTCTATCAGCCAATCGGAATGTAAGGGACGCCATCTTGGATGACGTACCTTAAAGGGAAACTTCATTCTACGTTGACCATCGGAAGAAGAGGATGCTCCGCGCTGGATGTCTTGAAGATGGATCTGCTCCGTGCCGGATGGATGAAGATAGAAGATGCCGTCTGGATGAAGACTTCTGCCGGCTTCGATGAGGACTTCTGCTGCTTGGATGAGGATGGATGTCCGGTCTTCGAAAACTGTAAATGGATCGTCGGGGGTTAGTGTTAGGTTTATTTAAGGGTTTTTTGGGTGGGTTTTATTTTTAGAGTAAGGTCTGGGCAGTAAAAGAGCTAAATGCCCTTTTAAGGGCAATGCCCATACAAATGCCCTTTTCAGGGCAATGGGGAGCTTAGGTTTTTTAGATAGGGGTTTTATTTGGGGGGGTTGTTTGTGTGGGTGGTGGGTTTTACTGTTGGGGGGGGTGTTTGTATTTTTTTTTCAGGTAAAAGAGCTGATTTCTTTGGGGGCAATGCCCCGCAAAAGGTCCTTTTTACCATTGGTAGTTTATTGTAGGCTAGGTTTTTTTTTATTTTGGGGGGGGCTTTTTTATTTTGATAGGGCTATTAGATTAGGTGTAATTGTTTTTTATTTTTGATACTGTGGGGATTTTTTTTGTAACTTAGTGTTTTTTATTTTTTGTAACAGTGTTTTTTAGTTTTTGTAACTTAGCATTTATTTTTTTGTAATTTAGTAATTTTTAATTGTAGATTTAAATAATTTGAGTAGGGTTAGGTTTTTAAATATGTAATATAGTTAAT
The DNA here is from genome assembly GCF_027579735.1 of Bombina bombina. Lineage (NCBI taxonomy): Eukaryota > Metazoa > Chordata > Amphibia > Anura > Bombinatoridae > Bombina > Bombina bombina. The sequence continues at coordinate 110,459 of NW_026512432.1, read as the reverse complement.
TTAATTGGTAGTTTAATGTAATTTTAGTATAATAATTAGGGTAGGTTAATTAATAGTTTAATATAGTTTATTTTAGTTGAAATATTTTTTATTGAATTTCTGATGAACAACATACAAATCATAGACATTGAAAAAGGGAGGATCACCGTATACACTTATATCAAACAGATAAAACTGTGACATCCCCTTACTGACATCAAGTGTACATTTCTCAACATACTGGGTCTGGCAGGTCTCATACCTCCATCCCCTTTATAAAGACAAATAGTTAACAGAACATCAAAAACTAAAACCCTTAACTCCCCCTACCCTCCCTCCTCCCCCCTCCAGGTGTTTCCCATCTCCACAGGTGTCCCACTGATTCTTTTAATCTATTATTTTGTCATCTCCCTATTTAATAGGAAGAAGAATGTGTCAGCTGAACTATACTAGAGGTCAAGAATGTCCAGTCTTTCTAGATATGAGTTACCAATACGTAGAGGATTCTCCCTGTACTTATTTTATCTACCCTACCTTCCTGAACTTTCTCTCTCATCTCTTTCTTGAGTAGTGTGTGAATTGGTGTGGCCTTTCAAGATCCAGTAAAACCATACTTTCTGAAACTGCTCCGTGTTCCCTTGTGCCCATGCTGCTAATTCTGACATGATATAGATATCTTTTATCTTTTCTAATACCTCCGCCCATCCCGGCGCAGTCACCTTCCAGTGTCTGGCTATGCATATACGTAGGCATGTACAAAGTGTCCTAATAAAAGTGTTGATCGCAGAGTTCAGTGAGCCCACCTTTTCGTGCAGAAGTGCCTGAGTTATCGTTAATTCGATTCTTTCATCCAATGTATCACTAATTAGTCTCGAAAGCCTATCCCAGAGTGGTCGTACTCGTGAGCAGTCCCACCACATATGTCTGTACGTCCCTCGCTCCCCACACCCTCTGTAACAAAGGGCACTATTCATAGTGGGAATGTGAGCTGTCCTTTCCGGCGTAAGGTACCACCTAAAGGTTACCTTCAAACAATTTTCTTTCATATCTGCACTAAGTACCCCCTTCCCAGTGTCTGATATAATCTTTTCCCAATTTTTCTGTTCTCTCACCTCTCTCTCCCATCTCTCCATAAGGGGAGACTTAAGGGTAGTTTTCTTTCCTTGTAGCACCAAATATTTCTGAGATATAACATGTTTTTCCCTAGATTCTGTGCTACATATCTTTTCTAGAGAGGTGAAAGATTGGTTTGATCTATTTGCCCTGTATTTAGAGATAGCAGATGAAATCTGCAGGTAAAGAAACCAGTTCAGTGTGTATGGTAGGATTTTATCCCTAATCTGGTTAAATGTAAGTATTGATGTCCCACTCAGGAAATCTGCAACCCTATAAAGACCCTTATTTTCCCATTTTCCCACTGCTTTTCTAAGATCCATAGGTAACAGAAACTTTAAGGGTAGTAATAAAGAGTAAGGGCTAAATAAATTTATCTGTTTGGTTATCTTGTGCCAGGTGTGTAATGCTTCCTGTGTCACTGGTGATCTGTATGCAAGTTTTTTTGTGTTCCATAAGGGATCCCATAAAATATCTGCTGAGCTCTCACAACCTTCAATGTCCGCCTCTATTTTTGGCCAGATAACCCCCTGAAAATTTTTCTCCATAATGACAGATTGTGCCAGCCTGGAGGCCTGGTAATAGTCCACCAGGTTCGGGACCCCCACTCCCCCTATCTGTCTATGTTGTTTCAGTATCTGTGACGCTATTCTTGCTTTCCCATCTCCTCTCAGGAACCGAAATAAATCTGCTTGTAAGGCATTTAGATCTGCTAGGGGGATCCCAATCGGCAGAGTTCTAAAAAGATACAAAATCCTGGGTAGGACATTCATTTTTAGTGCCATGAGTCTCCCGTACCATGAGAATCTGCCCTTTTTCCAGTTATTGAGATCCCTTCTGATAGCTTTATATAGGGGTACATAATTTAATCTATATAGATCTGAGAAAGTGCTATTCATCTTGATCCCAAGATAAGTGATGTGAGTTTTTGCCCATGTGATATTGAAATTTAATTCTATCGACTTCTTTGTATGTGCTGGGAGGCAGATCGGCAAAGCCTCGCATTTATCCAGATTAACTTTGTAACCTGAAATTTCTGCAAATTTTCCTAATATATTATACAGGTTAGGTAAAGAAATCAAGGGTCTGGTTAACGTCAGTAAGACATCATCCGCAAATAATGTCAATTTATATTCGTCGTTGGTCACCCTTACCCCAGACACATCTACTGATTGTCTAATAAGTGCTGCTAGTGGTTCTATACTGATGGCAAATAAAAGTGGCGAGAGTGGGCACCCTTGACGGGTCCCGTTTAAAATATCAATGGACCTTGAGATATATCCTGCTGCTCCCACCACCGCCGTCGGCCTTGAGTATATAGCAGTAAGTGCCTTCATAAATGCCCCCTTAAAACCCATCCTTTCCAGGACTTTAAACATATAGGACCAGTCTACCCTATCGAACGCCTTTTCCGCGTCAAGTGATAGAAGTAGTGATGGCGTCGTAGTCTGTTTTAAGTAATCTACTAGAGTCAAAATTCTTCTCACATTGTCTGGGGCTTCCCTATCCTTAATGAATCCAACTTGATCTTTATGAATTAATGTTGGTAAAATCAATTTAAGTCTGTTAGCTATAATTTTAGTGAAATATAGTTTATTTTAATTCTACAGGTAAGTTTTAATTTATTATAAGATAGGGATGAAGTAATTTTAATGTAAAGTTAGCGGGTTGTTAGGTTTAGGGGTTAATAGCTTAATTTAGTTTATGGCGATGTGGGGGGCTGGCAGTTTAGGGGTTAATAGGTTTAGTAAGTGGTAGTGATATGGGAGGCCAGGGGTTTAGGGGTTAATACATTTATTTAGTGGCGGTGGGGTCCGGGAGTGGCGGGATAGGGGTTAATACATTTATTTAGTGGCGGTGGGGTCCGGGAGCAATGGGATAGGGGTTAAACATTTTAGTATAGTGGCGGTGTTTAGTGACAGGGTATAAATAAAGTTGGTAAAAAGCCAAATAGCAGCGAGATCGATGACTGCTAGTTAACAATAGTCCTCTGCTCATCGCCCGTACTTGGTGCTCGGATTTTTGCCGGCTTTTTTTATAAATATGGAGATCATATTCAGGTCCGCAGCCGCAATGTTAGGCGAGCGTATTGGTGCCGGCGAATGCAGCATAGTTGATGGCTTGATAAATAGGCCTCATAGTCTTGAGACTGTTGTGGGTCCTCATTGTTCAGGCGAGATCATGTATGTAATTCGTTGTGGCTTGTTTCAACTATCTTTTTTGCTCTACGTTAGTGGCTGTTTCTACTGTTAACACATGGAGGCCTATTTAACAATGGTCTGTTGGACCTGATCTGACAGTGCGGATCAGGTACGACAGACCTCGCTGAATGTGGAGAGCAATACGCTCTCTGTATTCATCATTGCACCAGCAGCTCTTGTGAGCTGCTGGTGCAACGCCGCCCCTTGCAGATTCGCGGCCAATCGGCCGCCAGCAGGGGGTTGTCAATCAACCCGATCATACTCGATCGGGTTGATTTGTGGAGATGTCTGTCCGCCTGCTCAGAGCTGGCGGACAGGGTTATGGAGCAGCGGTCTTTAGACCGCTGCTTCATAACTGGTGTTTTTGGCGAGCCTACAGGCTCACCAGAAACACAGGGCGTCAAGCTCCACACGGAGCTTGATAGATAGGCCCCATATAGTTGTGTTCAGTACCACAAAACATAATATTTTGCACAGCAAACAAGATCAATGTGAAAGAACACTAATAATAACTGCAACACTTATCTCTTCAACAAAGAGTATCATGGGAACAATGCAAATTTGATAATAGAAGTAAATTGGATTTTTTTTTTTAAATTGTATGCTCTGTCTGAATCACAAAAGAAAACTTTTGGGTTCCATATCCATTTTTAGGAGATTTTTTTACAAGAATATGGAATTCAGGTGTAAAAGAATTACTAACAGTTCAAAGTCTTTCCACTTAGACAAAATTCCTTCATTATCAGAAAGAGGAGATTTAATAAAAGTGTGAGGAGAAATACCAACTCATAGTGAATTGCTTCTTAAAGGCACAGTCAAGTCAAAAATAAACATTAATGATTCAGATAGGACACGTAATTTTAAACAACCTTCCAATTTACTTTTATCATCAATTTTGCTTTGTCCTCTTGGTATTCTTAGCTGAAAGCTAAACTTAGGTAGGTAATATGCTAATTTCTTAGCCCTTGAGGGCTGCCCCTTATCTGGAGTTACCTAGGAGTCGGCACTGATTGGGTAAAATGTAAGTCTGTCAAAAGAACTGAAATAAGGGGACAGTCTGCAGAAGCTTAGATACAAGGTAATCACAGAGGTAAAAAATGTATTATTATAAGTGTTGGTTATGCAAAACTGGGGAATGGGTAATAAAGGGATTATCTATATTTTTAAACAATAACAATTCTGGTGTAGACTGTCCCTTTAATATAACATAAATATTAAAATGTTTGAGTGGTAAAGCTCTATAGCATAAAAGCTTTTCATAAGTATTTGTATGACACTAAAAAAAGTAAAATGCACAGTGGACACTCAGCTTGTTCCTACTTTAAAAATGAAGGTCCATATAACATTTTTTTTCCCTTTGTTTCTCAAAAAGCAGCTGCACTATTCTTTATCTTACCCTCAGTTAGTGGAGAGGAAATGGTAAAATTAACTTTCACCACAAATAAGAAAACATAATTTATGCTTACCTGATAAATTCCTTTCTCCTGTAGTGTAGTCAGTCCACGGGTCATCCATTACTTATGGGATATTAACTCCTCCCTAACAGGAAGTGCAAGAGGATCACCCAAGCAGAGCTGCTATATAGCTCCTCCCCTCTACGTCATACCCAGTCATTCGACCGAAAACCAAACGAGAAAGGAGAAACTATAGGGTGCAGTGGTGACTGGAGTATAATTTAAAATTTAGACCTGCCATAAAAAACAGGGCGGGCCGTGGACTGACTACACTACAGGAGAAAGGAATTTATCAGGTAAGCATAAATTATGTTTTCTCCTGTTAAGTGTAGTCAGTCCACGGGTCATCCATTACTTATGGGATACCAATACCAAAGCTAAAAGTACACGGATGACGGGAGGGACAGGCAGGCTCTTTACACGGAAGGAACCACTGCCTGAAGAACCTTTCTCCCCAAAACAGCCTCCGAAGAAGCAAAAGTGTCAAATTTGTAAAATTTGGAAAAAGTGTGAAGTGAAGACCAAGTTGCAGCCTTGCAAATCTGTTCAACAGAGGCCTCATTCTTAAAGGCCCAAGTGGAAGCCACAGCTCTAGTAGAATGAGCTGTAATTCTTTCAGGAGGCTGCTGTCCAGCAGTCTCATAGGCTAAACGTATTATGCTACGAAGCCAAAAAGAAAGAGAGGTGGCCGAAGCCTTTTGACCTCTCCTCTGTCCAGAATACACGACAAACAGGGAAGAAGTTTGTCGAAAATCTTTAGTTGCCTGTAAATAAAATTTCAGGGCACGGACAACGTCCAGATTGTGCAGAAGACGTTCCTTCTTTGAAGAAGGGTTAGGACACAATGATGGAACAACATCTCTTGATTGATATTCCTGTTGGTAACTACCTTAGGTAAGAACCCAGGTTTAGTACGCAGAACTACCTTGTCTGAATGGAAAATCAGATAAGGGGAATCACAATGTAAGGCCGATAACTCAGAGACTCTTCGAGCCGAGGAAATAGCCATTAAAAACAGAACTTTCCAAGATAACAGCTTGATATCAATGGAATGAAGGGGTTCAAACGGAACACCCTGTAAAACGTTAAGAACTAAGTTTAAGCTCCATGGTGGAGTAACAGATTTAAACACAGGCTTAATCCTGGCCAAAGCCTGACAAAAAGCCTGAACGTCTGGAACTTCTGACAGACGTTTGTGAAAAAGGATGGACAAAGCTGAGATCTGTCCCTTTAACGAACTAGCGGATAAACCCTTTTCTAAACCTTCTTGTAGAAAAGACAATATCCTAGGAATCCTAACCTTACTCCATGAGTAACTCTTGGATTCGCACCAATGCAAGTATTTGCGCCATATTTTATGGTAAATTTTCCTGGTAACAGGCTTCCTAGCCTGTATTAAAGTATCAATCACTGATTCCGAGAATCCACGCTTTGATAGAATCAAGCGTTCAATCTCCAAGCAGTCAGCTTCAGAGAAATTAGATTTGGATGTTTGAAAGGACCCTGCACCAGAAGGTCCTGTCTCAGAGGCAGAGACCATGGTGGACAGGACGACATGTCCACTAGGTCTGCATACCAGGTCCTGCGTGGCCACGCAGGCGCTATTAGAATCACCGATGCTCTCTCCTGTTTGATCCTGGCAATCAATCGAGGAAGCAACGGGAAAGGTGGAAACACATAAGCCATGTTGAAGGCCCAAGGTGCTGTCAGAGCATCTATCAGAACCGCTCCCGGGTCTCTGGACCTGGATCCGTAACACGGAAGTTTGGCGTTCTGGCGAGACGCCATGAGATCCAGATCTGGTTTGCCCCAACGCCGAAGTATTTGGGCAAAAACCTCCGGATGAAGTTCCCACTCCCCCGGATGAAAAGTCTGACGACTTAGAAAATCCGCTTCCCAGTTCTCCACGCCTGGGATGTGGATCGCTGATAGGTGGCAAGAGTGAGACTCTGCCCAGTGAATTATCTTTGAGACTTCCATCATCGCTAGGGAACTCCTTGTCCCTCCCTGATGGTTGATGTAAGCCACAGTCGTGATGTTGTCCGACTGAAACCTGATGAACCTCAGAGTTGCTAACTGAGGCCAAGCCAGAAGAGCATTGAAAACTGCTCTTAATTCCAGAATGTTTATGGGAAGGAGACTCTCCTCCTGAGACCAAGATCCCTGAGTCTTCAGGGAGTTCCAGACAGCGCCCAACCTATCAGGCTGGCGTCTGTTGTTACAATCGTCCAATCTGGCCTGCTGAAGGGCATCCCCTTGGACAGATGTGGCCGAGAAAGCCACCATAGAAGAGAATTTCTTGTCTCTTGATCCAAATTCAGCATAGGGGACAAATCTGAGTAATCCCCATTCCACTGGCTTAGCATGCACAATTGCAGTGGTCTGAGATGCAGGCGTGCAAAGGGTACTATGTCCATTGCCGCTACCATTAAGCCGATTACCTCCATGCATTGAGCCACTGACGGGTGTGGAATGGAATGAAGGACACGGCAAGCATTTAGAAGTTTTGTTAACCTGTCTTCTGTCAGGTAAATTTTCATTTCTACAGAATCTATAAGAGTCCCTAAGAAGGGAACTCTTGTGAGTGGCGATAGAGAACTCTTTCCTTCGTTCACTTTCCACCCATGTGACCTTAGAAATGCCAGTACAAACTCTGTATGAGACTTGGCAGTTTGGAGACTTGACGCTTGTATCAGAATGTCGTCTAGGTACGGAGCTACCGATATTCCTCGCGGTCTTAGTACCGCCAGAAGAGAACCCAGAACCTTTGTAAAGATTCTTGGAGCAGTAGCCAACCCGAAGGGAAGAGCTACAAACTGGTAATGCCTGTCTAGGAAGGCAAATCTTAGGTACCGGTAATGATCTTTGTGAATCGGTATGTGCAGGTAGGCATCCTTTAAATCCACTGTGGTCATGTACTGACCCTTTTGGATCATGGGTAAGATTGTCCGAATAGTTTCCATTTTGAACGATGGAACTCTTAGGAATTTGTTTAGGATCTTTAAATCCAAGATTGGTCTAAAGGTTCCTTCCTTCTTGGGAACCACAAACAGATTTGAGTAAAACCCTTGTCCGTGCTCCGACCGCGGAACCGGGTGGATCACTCCCATTAGTAAAAGATCTTGTACACAGCGTAGAAACGCCTCTTTCTTTATCTGGTTTGTTGACAACCTTGAAAGATGAAATCTCCCTTTTGGAGGAGAAGCTTTGAAGTCCAGAAGATATCCCTGAGATATGATCTCTAACGCCCAGGGATCCTGGACATCTCTTGCCCAAGCCTGGGCGAAGAGAGAAAGTCTGCCCCCTACTAGATCCGTTTCCGGATTGGGGGCCCTCACTTCATGCTGTCTTAGGGGCAGCAGCAGGCTTTCTGGCCTGCTTGCCCTTGTTCCAGGTCTGGTTAGGTTTCCAGCCCTGTCTGAATCTAGCAACAGATCCTTCCTGTTTTGGAGCGGAGGAAGTTGATGCTGCTCCTGCCTTGAAGTTATGAAAGGCACGAAAATTAGACTGTCTAGCCCTTGGTTTGGCTCTGTCTTGAGGCAGGGCATGGCCCTTACCTCCAGTAATGTCAGCGATAATTTCTTTCAAACCGGGCCCGAATAATGTCTGCCCTTTGAAAGGTATGTTAAGCAATTTAGATTTAGAAGTCACATCGGCTGACCAGGATTTTAGCCACAGCGCTCTGCGCGCCTGAATGGCGAATCCGGAATTCTTAGCCGTAAGCTTAGTTAGATGTACTACGGCATCAGAAATAAATGAATTAGCTAGCTTAAGGGCTTTAAGCTTGTTTGTAATCTCATCCAATGGAGCTGATTCAAGGGTCTCTTCCAGAGACTCAAACCAGAATGCCGCCGCAGCCGTGACAGGCGCAATGCATGCGAGTGGTTGTAATATAAAACCTTGTCGAGTAAACATTTTCTTAAGGTAACCCTCTAACTTTTTATCCATTGGATCTGAAAAGGCACAGCTATCCTCCACCGGGATAGTGGTACGCTTAGCCAGAGTAGAAACTGCTCCCTCCACCTTAGGGACCGTCTGCCATAAGTCCCGTGTGGTGGCGTCTATTGGAAACATTTTTCTAAATATAGGAGGGGGGGAAAAGGGTACACCGGGCCTATCCCACTCCTTGGTAATAATCTCTGTAAGCCTCTTAGGTATAGGAAAGACGTCAGTACACGCCGGTACCGCATAGTATCTATCCAGCCTACATAATTTCTCTGGGATTGCAACCGTGTTACAATCATTCAGAGCCGCTAATACCTCCCCTAATAGTACACGGAGGTTCTCAAGCTTAAATTTAAAATTTGAAATGTCTGAATCCAGTCTATTTGGATCAGATCCGTCACCTACAGAATGAAGCTCACCGTCTTCATGCTCTGCCACTTGTGACGCAGTATCAGACATGGCTCTAACATTATCAGCGTACTCTGTTCTCACTCCAGAGTGGTCGCGTTTACCTCTAAGTTCTGGCAATTTAGATAAAACTTCAGTCATAACATTAGCCATGTCTTGTAAAGTGATTTGTAATGGCCGCCCTGATGTACTTGGCGCCACAATATCACGCACCTCCCGAGCGGGAGATGCAGGTACTGACACGTGAGAAGAGTTAGTCGGCATAACTTTCCCCTCGATGTCTGGTGAAATTTTCTTGACATGTACAGATTGGCTTTTATTTAAAGTAGCATCAATGCAATTAGTACACAAATTTCTATTGGGCTCCACATTGGTCTTAGAACATATTGCACAAAGAGATTCCTCTGTGTCAGACATGTTTAAACAAACTAGCAATTAGACTAGCAAGCTTGGAAAATACTTTTCAAACAATTTTCAAGTAATATAAACAACGTTACTGTGCCTTTAAGAAGCACACAAAAACTGTCACAGTTGAAATAACAATTAACCGGATTAGTTATAAAAACCAATTTTTTACAGTAAATGCATTGATTTAGCAAAGGAATGCACCCACTAGCAAATGGATGATTAACCCCTTAATACCGGAAAAACGTATAACAATAAAATATAAACGTTTTTATCACAGTCAAAACACAGTCTCACAGGTCTGCTGTGAGTGATTACCTCCCTCAAAACTAGTTTTGGAGACCCCTGAGCTCTGTAGAGACGTCCTGGATCATGCAGGGAGAATAAGGAAGACTTGTGACTGAATTTCTACTGCGTAGAAAAGCGCCAAAATAGGCCCCTCCCACTCATAGTACAACAGTGGGGAAGCTCAATAAACTGATTTTATTTAAAACAAACGATAGCCAAGTGGAAATTAATGCCCATAAAATTTTTCACCAAGTACCTCAAAGCTAAAACGATTAACATGCCAGTAAACGTTTTAAATATAAATACATGAAGTTATAAAAAAGCCTGTTGCTAGTTGCTTTTACTGCAGAAGGCTATAAGTTATATGTATACAGTATTTTCTTAGTGAAGTGCCATTCCCCAGAAATACTTCAGTGCCAACATACATACATAACAGCCTGATACCAGTTGCTATTACTGCATTTAAGGCTGTACTTACATTTTAACGGTATTAGCAGTATTTTCTCAGTCAATTCCATTCCTTAGAAAATAATATACTGCAACATACCTCTTTGCAGGTGAACCCTGCCCGCTGTCCCCTGTTCTGAAGTTACCCCGCTCCTCAGAAGGCAGAGAACAGCAAATGGATCTTAGTTACGTCCGCTAAGATCATACACAAACTCAGGCAGATTCTTCTTCTAATGCTGCCTGAGAAAAAAACAACACACTCCGGTGCCGTTTAAAATAACAAACTTTTGATTGAAGAAATAAAAACTAAGTTTTAATAACCACTGTCCTCTCACACATCCTATCGATTAGTTAGGTGCAAGAGAATGACTGGGTATGACGTAGAGGGGAGGAGCTATATAGCAGCTCTGCTTGGGTGATCCTCTTGCACTTCCTGTTAGGGAGGAGTTAATATCCCATAAGTAATGGATGACCCGTGGACTGACTACACTTAACAGGAGAAATAGGTCTTGAGATTATGGGATTATTGAACAAACTGGATTTATACTTGAAACAATAATGTCCTTTACAGCTCTGTGCTAAGAAAAGTATTTTCTAGAACCTTTCATGTATGCTTTGCCCACAGCATGCATAGTCCTTAGCATTACTTTTACATGTGCCTATGCAAGTAGGAAAAATCGCTAACATTGTTTTTGAAATCTTCATGTCAAATTACTTAAAGTGATGGTTAATCCAAGCGTTTAACAAACGCTAGGATTTACCATCACTAAAAATAATGTTGAGTTTAAGTGATCAATTATTAAAAAAAGAGTGCTAAACGCAACCTGTCTGTGCCGCTGCACTGCACTAAACGTAGCGTGTCCGGCAGCCCACAGCACAGCGCTCTACTTCATTGAGGTGACGTCTCCACCTCTAAACCAATAGCCGTGCGTGTTATCGGACAGTGTTCTATATGCTAGCACGGCTATTGGTTTAGAGGTGGAAACGTCACCTCATTGAAGGAAAGTGCTGTGCCATGGGCGGCCGGAGACACTGAGTTTAGCTAGGTGCAGTGGCACAGACAGGGTGAGTTTAGCACCTTTTAAAAAATAATTTAACACTTAAACTCAACATTATTTTTAGTGATGGTAAATCCTAGCGTTTGTTAAATCACTTTAACACTTGTTTAAAGTATCACTATTCTTTTTGTGATATTTGAATGTACTTTACTGTGTATGTTGCCACTTAAATGTTGAGCTCCATTTTGCAGCAGGTTTAAAATATATCATGTGTGACTACAGAGATTTTCAAATGTTGTAGTATTAAATGATATATAACTTTAATGGGCACAATTTAACCACAAAAAAGTTGTTGTTTTTTTATAAAGAACTTTCTAAAGTACAAATCACTTACTAAGTAAATACTCACACATAGGTAAAGTCCCATTCGGGAGACACACACATTGTAGCTGCTCAGAAGAACACCTATGAAATGATCAGGAATGGCAGTTGCATATAGCAGCCAATCACTGACAGTTTCACCCTTGTGGGGTTATACACATAGGCTTAGTTTCTATTATTCTTGTAAATCATGTAAACTGGTGAGAACATAAAACATCTCCATAGACTTTAATGAAGTTACTTGTTGTTACCACCAGTTGTCATCTACAACAGCAATAGAAATTAAACTATAGTAAGTTAGAGTCGGCAAAACAAGAATGATATTCTCAAACTATTTATATTATTTTAGAATATCCCTCTAGGGCTTCATACAAGCATTTCAGTGTCTCTAAAATGACCCACAATATTTAAAGTAATTCAATTACCAGCAATACATTATTGCAAGGCCTAAGGCTTTGAACTACTGAAATGAATGAGGGGTTATTAGTTACCATATCATCCCAAATGAGGAAATAATTTCATCAAACAGTTTTACTTCACATCTCTGACCTCTTCTCTTGTCGGAAGTAGTAAAACATTTGGTTTCGCCAACCTAATTTTAATGGAAAACACAATAAATTGATGGAATTGTTAATTGTTTACAATGCACTATCAATTAATTTAATTTATAGGTGTGGGGTAAAGTTAAAAACAAGCTTTACAAACATATATATTTTTTTAAATATATTTTTATTGAGGTATAATTCAAGGCATATACAAATTATATGTCAACAAAAACCATAAAGAAATAATATGTCAGGGCAAACACACAAAATAAGCCAAACAAGATAATCATTACATGTTAGCATGTCAATTATCAGGGACATTGGTAATGAAAGTTGTTTGCCACTCAAGCTATATACCCTCCAAATAAGAGCTAAGGCCACTTTTGGACCTCATGGTAATATAAGATGTTCAACGTTGCAGAGGGTAATCTTAAACCAAAAGGGGCCATTCTTGGGTCCCATATTATAAACCTAATTTTTTATTTTTTTATTTAATTGTAGTATAAACTATTAGTCACACAATATAGACCATTATGTGGAAAGAGAACAAATAAAAACTTTAACCAACAACTGAACATGTAGAGGAATATAAAATAGATTTTGGGAATAACAGCAACTTATAAGTGCGAGATCACAATGCCAGTAAATATGTAAGCCAGTGTCATTACACGTTCAATACTGTCTAACTTTCTGCTTGTAAAAGATACCCCTCTATTGGGTGTAGCATAAAGGATCCACATTATAATAATGCTCGGCTTTCTACTACCTCAGCTTTGTGCATAGGAAATGCATAATACTAGTAAGAGACAATGTTGTATAGTCGCGTCAGTAGACTACCAAATTATATGCGTTTTATATGGGGTAAATATAACCTATGGAGGTATACTCATATTTAAACTTGCGCGCATATAGGTTAAGATAGCAAAAATAAATATATTAAATCTTCTGTAGAGGGGCCATGCTTTAGTGTGCAGAAATGTTGGGGAGCCCTAAGACTCATGTAATAGACCCAAAATATATGCTGGCCTCTAGTTCAATAATAATAGGCTATGTTGGTGTAAACAATAGCTCAGGTGCCTCAGAGAGAGACGTGTGTTTGCATATAATGCCAGAAAAGCCGGTCTTGCATGCCTTGAAAGGCTAAAATATGCTGTTCCGGCTGCAGACAACATACCAGCCCATATGTCAGACATTGTTATAGTCAAATAGTATAGCATAAATATAGTCATATGACTGGCAGTACTAAGAGTATGACTCTTCTTAATAATATATGTGAGGCTGCGATGCATGCATACATTAAAGTCCACATTAACATAATGGCATATGATCTCATAGCATAAATATACCTAATAATAAGCTGTCAAAGAGACACATATTTCAGTTACCAACATTATAACAAGCTTTCCAAGCAAATACACATTATTCAAGGCTTATATTAGGGCAAGATGAGCAATATCTTAACTTTGTAAAATGCTGGTAATTTTTACAATCATTTGGATGAGGAGCAACATTAAAGTGAGTCTCTCAAGTTCTCAAATGTATCATCTTCATGCTAAAAAAACCTAAATATAATGCATAATATTAATGGTGTTTATAGGTTTGCCTCTGCATCAATCTTAAGCATCGGAGAAACAGGAGAAAGTTCTATGAGAAAGGTTCAGCCCGTCTCCTCTAGCATTCCGTTCATCTGAAACCTGAGCTCCTAGAGAACTATGCTTTGGTGAGTCAAAAGAGTTATTAACTGATCCTAGACCTTTCAGATTCTGTAGCGGCTTCCCACTGCTGAAGTCTGTATGACTTAGTGTCCCATGTAGCTAAGCTTTGTAGGGTAGTATTTTTAAAGTAGTAAACCCCTTCAGTGGCTCCATGCCAAACAGAGAGCATATAGGAGAGTTTTCCAGCTTTCTGCTCACCTCTATATATTTGCCAGGGAGCTGGTGCAGGGCTAGCTTGGGTCCCTGATAAAGTAGACAGCCGTCTCCAGCTTCCACTGTAGTCTGGTTTAGATCTTTGGCTTTACGCAAACTTTCAAGTGATCTTGCTCCTTGGTGTTCAGGGCTGTCAGTTAAGTAGTGTGACACAGCAGGCGGGAGGAAGTCGGGATGTGTCAGTTACAATCTCCAGTCGCTCTTCTATAGTTGTTGCTCGCACCTCAGCAAAAGGGGCCGCTGCATAGCCAGCTCAGAGGTAGTCTCGGAGCAGAAAGAGGTGAGTGTTGATCTAAGGTCCTTTGCAAGCTGTTAAGTATATTGCGTAATCAGGGCCTTAAGGGTCTCCACGGCATTCATTTTAATCTTGTAACTTTTCCTTTGGCGGTAGCTCGATTTCCACAATGTTGCCTTATCCGTCAATGGAGTCTCTGTTCAGTTGTAAGCTTGGAGTGGTCTTTAGTATCGAATATTAAAATATGGTGTTTCATAGGTTGTAGTTCTTCAGCACAAATGGCTGTTTAATCTGACTATTCAGAAAGGTGGGGGGTAGATGTAGGTCTAGGCTGTTACCAGGCCTCCTCTGCGCACCTCATCTATTTCAAGCTGCTGGGCTGAGGTCTTGTATAAAAGTTGTGTAGATCGATTCCACAAGTATTAATTTTCAGTGGATTGACGCCTCGCTCGCTGCGACTAAGCTGATGTACTTAACTTTCTGTTGAATTGTCTGGCCAATTATTAACACGTGACATACAAGGTGTCACGAACGTCATAGTAGTCGCGGGAATAGAATTTTGCTCCTATAAAAGTTCAACTTATCTAAACAACTTTATTATTGTTCAAAATTTTTTGAAGAGTGATTACAGAGCGTTATTTTTGTAATATTTATTTACAAATTGGATATGGCTTCATCTGGCCATCCTATAGAAATTGGACTTTATAGATTGCCATTCTTCAGGGGTAGATGGCAAACAAACATATTGAGGAAAAATAACCATCATAGCCCCTATGACTTTGGATAAGTGGCGTGAAAAAGCAGATTGACTCATTCCAATAATGACACTAGAAACTGCCTGAAAGGAGCCTGTTGCCATAAAATGCAATGCAGCTAATAGTTTCAGAAGTCCCGGAATAGCTTGTGAACGAGCCGTCATCGGCTCCAAATGATCTTCAATCTCTCGATACAGGTGTAATATGGATTCACGATCAAGCCTGAATCTCCTTATGATCTGTCGGTCAGAAAGGCTGTGCAAACCAACCCGTGGAAGGAATACACGGGAGACACGAACTCTCCTCCTTCGAACCAATTGATTTGCGACATTTCCAGTATTCTGTCTTCTAGACCGCATTTGCATCACACAGAGAATAAACAAATACAGAAGTGTCTCCATAGCTGCCGAAATGAACAATGTAAGTACAATGCTGATATTACTGCCTTTTATATATGTCTAGACTGGCGTCTAGAGTGACTTTCCTATTGTTTTGTACCTTGCCCGCCACCTAAAAGGTGGCGAGGCAAAAATAACGAGGTGGGAGCGGAAATTGTCGCGAGCGGACAAATAGATTTTTTAGTACATTAGTTTTTAGCGAGTTGTTGGTGAAATGTGTCTAATTACAGTGAAAAATGGAGAGGTAGCGAGGTTTGGCGGATAAGTACGCTCGCAATTTTAAAGATGCGAGTTTGAACATAGTTGACGACTTTGTACATATCAGTTTGCGAGTTTTGACGCGAGATTTGTTGCGGGTAGCTCGCTGACTGCTTAGTACATGGAGCCCTTCATGTGTGGGATAAGGAGTGACAAACAGCAGTTTTATCAACTCCTCTGATCAGGCAAAATTATAAAGCAGCCATCTTGGTCATTGGTCAGACACGCCCCCCCCTACAAGCATATTTTATAGTCTCACTGGGTCTTCTTCATTCAGTATCAACAACAAACTTTCATAGCTATGTGCAGCAAGATAATGACAGATCACAACTGACTTTATATTTTATATATAAAAGCAATGCTCAGCTGACCTGTTCATCAATAGGACTGTAGAAAGTGATCCACTGAGGCTCATGAAACTGAGATTTTACCTACAGCAGTGCAAGAGCAGTAAGAACAATAAGAATATGGAATTTTCTGCCTAATTAGGTTTAGGTTAGTAAAATTCAATAGATTTTTTTTTCATTTGGCAAAGCAGGATATACAGGGATATATCAAATAGTATAGTAGCTTGTAGATCCAAAGGATAAATCTGATTGCCACTTTGGATTCTGATTGTATGGCAAGCGGAATGAATACTGATTTACCTTCTTCTTACATCCCTTTAAATTACAGGCGCGGTTGAAGAGCTGCCCCATTTCTTATGCACTAATTCTTTTGCTTACAGTTTCATGTTAACATACCAAAAGTCTAAATCAGTTTAAAGGGACAATCTATTTAAAATTAAACTTTTGTAATTCCAATATGGCATACAATTTTAAACAGCTTTCCAATTTACTTTTATTATCAAATTTGTTTTGCTCTCTTGGTATTCTTTGTGGAAAGCTAAACCTAGGTAGGCTCATATGCTAATTTCTAAGCCGTTGAACCGCCTATTATCTCAGTGCATTTTGACAGTTTTTGACAGTTAGACACTGCTAGTTCATGTGTGTCATATAGATAGCATTGTGCTCACTCCCGTGGAGTTATTTAAGTCAGTACTGATTGGGTAAAATACATGTCTGTCAAAAGGACTGAGATAAGGGGGCAGTCTGCAGAGGCTTAGAAACAAGGTAATCACAGAGGTAAAAAGTATTCACATAGATTACAAGTGTTGTGCTATACCGGGTGCATAAATAACGCAATAAAATGAGCGGTATCACACATTCCATAGTGCTGCCATTATGAGTTACTGAAAAACCTCCTTGTGCTGTGCGTTATGGTGCGTTAAGCTCCATACCGCACAAAAGCCAAAAGCTGAGTTTACGTGCTTGTGCACACTTTCCCCCATAGACATCAATGGGGAGGGAGTGTTAGAAAAAAATCTAACACCTGCGATTGTGGAATGGCAAATCGCCGTAACGCAACCCCATTGATGCCTATGGGGAAAAGAAAGTTACGTTTAAACCTAACACTCTAACATAAACCCCAAGTCTAAACACCCCTAATCTGCCGCTCCCCAACATCGCCAACACTAAATAAAGTTATAAACCCCTAATCCTCCGTTTGACGACATCACCAACACTAAATAAACCTATTAACCCCTAAAACCGCAGACCCCCCACATCACAACAAATAAATAAACCTATTAACCCCTAATCCACTGCCCACCCACATCAATACTACTGTAATAAACCTATTAACCCCTAAACTGCCAACCCCCCCACATCGCCAACACTATAATAAAGTATTAACCCCTAAATCGTTAGCCCCCACATCACAACTAATAGACTAAACCTATTAACCCCTAAACCGCCAGCCCCCCACATTGCAAAAAGGAAATGTATGCTTCAAACAAAAACAGTTAGGAGCACCAAAAAGCAAGTGAAAAAGCAAAATTTATTTACAGTTAATTTAAACATGAGGGTTAATTAACCCCAGGGTAAGAGTGTGAAAACAGAAAACAATAAACAGAGAACAAAAACGGCTGACCGGTTTCGGCGTCTGCCTTAATCCTAGCCTGCTTAAAAAGTGATTGTAAATTCACAATTTAAAAACCCTTCTCTGTGTTTCCATTGGGTGTGGAGTACACACCCTTCAAGTAATTAACCAATGTCAAACATCAACTTGATTTAATTTAATTTATTCAGACACCTGTTTCCCTACTGACACACTGTTAATAGGTGTGGCGATTTTGGATTAGCTAACTTGAAGTCTTTTATTTTGTTGGGAACTTTCAAATGCTATCATCCAAACTGCATAAAAGTGCTCCTCGTCACATCTATTTAGCCAGAAAGTGTGGTGTTCATAATAAGACATTATGCTTATATAACCAAAGTTTGCATTTTTGTAGTCTCATTTGTAAATTTTCGTATTCCTATGTATTGAACACTCTAAGTTCTCTTTTATCTACCTCATCTTGGTAAAAGGAAAGAAAGAAATGTTACCTGGGACCGCCAGGATCCGAAATTGCCCACTGACTGTTGTGTATGTAACCTCATGACCTGGGATGCTATTGCGGTTCTTAGATTTCGTGTGTGTTTGTTTGTATGCTGGAGTGACGTGTGGTACACACCTCCATTTTGACCCTATGGGCTTTCGTTCCCCTCAGCTGCCAAAGCTAGACTACGCCTCTATCTCGAGTGATGTACGCTAAGGGGGTGAGTTGAGTACCTTTTATTAAGTGTTGATCGGATTTACTGGAGGGATTACTCTAACCAAATACCCTCCCTTGATATAAGGAACGTTATTCCCAGTAGGTGTGTCAAAATGATCTGTATCTAGACCCTTGTTATACTTCCCATGCTGGGTATACCAAACCGTATATACTGCAAGTTTCTTAGCTGCGGGCGATCCAGACTCGTCATTATGTTACGTGTGAACAGTGATTTCAGTCCATCTAGATACATGTATGAATTTAGATTAGTGAATGGATTGTATACGTGTACTGTGTTGCTAGACTCCTTGTTGACATGTTATAAACCACTGTGCTGGCACTTTAACCCTGAATAACCTCCATATACTGTATTACTATAGTAAACGCACCTTCTCTATATTCATAACCAGTGTAAGATTTGGAGGGGGGGGGTTAGGGTTGGGGGGGTTGTGGGTCTGGGGGGACATGGGGAATGGGGAGTTTGGGGGGGGGGAGGGGGAAGGGAAATTAAGGTAAGGAGGATGCGGGAAATTGAAGAGTTTAGTATGGGCCTAAGGGGTGGGAAGCCACAGCTACCAAAAGTTAATTAAATCAAACTCTGAATTTAGACCCTCTGGAAACCTGGTTCTCAACCGAAAAATCCAGAAGGCCTCCCTTTCACCCAGTTTACGGGTTCTATCGAGCCCTTTGTTTTGTACTGGTACCCTCTCAATGATGGTCCACGAGAAGTACCTGGGATCTTTTTGGTGTAACCCCGAAAAGTGATTAATCAGAGGGGTAGTTAGCTCCCCTGCTCTTATATCAGCCAGATGTTCCTTTATTCTAACTCGCGCCTCTCTGGTCGTGAGACCTACATATTGGAGGGCACAATGTGTGCATGAAATTAGATACACCACGAAGTTTGACCGGCAATTTAGGCACAGTCTCTTCTGGAAGGTTTCACCCGTTACCAGGGACCTAAATGTGTCTCCCACTACCACTCTCTCACATGCTTTACATGAAAGATAGTTGCACCTATAGGTGCCATTGAGTCTTAACCAGGTCGAGCCACTGGTTTCTTCCTGTCTCAGTTTAGTGGGGGCTATTATGTTGCCTATCGTACGATTCCTTTTGTAAGCGAATCGTATGCCCTCATTCACTATATCTTTCAAAGCATCATCAGCCAAACTCCCCATTCCCCATGTCCCCCCAGACCCACAACCCCCCCAACCCTAACCCCCCCCCCTCCAAATCTTACACTGGTTATGAATATAGAGAAGGTGCGTTTACTATAGTAATACAGTATATGGAGGTTATTCAGGGTTAAAGTGCCAGCACAGTGGTTTATAACATGTCAACAAGGAGTCTAGCAACACAGTACACGTATACAATCCATTCACTAATCTAAATTCATACATGTATCTAGATGGACTAAAATCACTGTTCACACGTAACATAATGACGAGTCTGGATCGCCCGCAGCTAAGAAACTTGCAGTATATACGGTTTGGTATACCCAGCATGGGAAGTATAACAAGGGTCTAGATACAGATCATTTTGACACACCTATTGGGAATAACGTTCCTTATATCAAGGGAGGGTATTTGGTTAGAGTAATCCCTCCAGTAAATCCGATCAACACTTAATAAAAGGTACTCAACTCACCCCCTTAGCGTACATCACTCGAGATAGAGGCGTAGTCTAGCTTTGGCAGCTGAGGGGAACGAAAGCCCATAGGGTCAAAATGGAGGTGTGTACCACACGTCACTCCAGCATACAAACAAACACACACGAAATCTAAGAACCGCAATAGCATCCCAGGTCATGAGGTTACATACACAACAGTCAGTGGGCAATTTCGGATCCTGGCGGTCCCAGGTAACATTTCTTTCTTTCCTTTTACCAAGATGAGGTAGATAAAAGAGAACTTAGAGTGTTCAATACATAGGAATATGAAAATTTACAAATGAGACTACAAAAATGCAAACTTTGGTTATATAAGCATAATGTCTTATTATGAACACCACACTTTCTGGCTAAATAGATGTGACGAGGAGCACTTTTATGCAGTTTGGATGATAGCATTTGAAAGTTCACAACAAAATAAAAGACTTCAAGTTAGCTAATCCAAAATCGCCACACCTATTAACAGTGTGTCAGTAGGGAAACAGGTGTCTGAATAAATTAAATTAAATCAAGTTGATGTTTGACATTGGTTAATTACTTGAAGGGTGTGTACTCCACACCCAATGGAAACACAGAGAAGGGTTTTTAAATTGTGAATTTACAATCACTTTTTAAGCAGGCTAGGATTAAGGCAGACGCCGAAACCGGTCAGCCGTTTTTGTTCTCTGTTTATTGTTTTCTGTTTTCACACTCTTACCCTGGGGTTAATTAACCCTCATGTTTAAATTAACTGTAAATAAATTTTGCTTTTTCACTTGCTTTTTGGTGCTCCTAACTGTTTTTGTTTGAGAGATTTTGTGGCCATTGTGAGCACACACAGCGAGTTGAAAACACTTTTTAAATCCCCTATTGCGGAGGCTTGGCATTTCTCACCACACTCACCAGCAGCAAAGAGGAGTATCACAACATTATCAACAGCACCGCAAGGACACATGAGACAGATTAACCTGAAACAGGACTGTGGTGAGTCTGTTTATGATATATACATATGTGATACCATTTGAACTGCATTGGAGAGTTCTATACATATATTGAAGACATCCTTATTTCTATCTTGCTATTGTCAGGGGACATTGGGGTGGACCCATGGATATAGCATGACCATGAACTTTTGTCTGTATAACCAGGCTGGTTATGTATTGTGATTCATCATTAAATTCACATATGAAAGTTTACACCACGTACACACCCAACCACAACACCCCTTCTTTTCTCTGACTGAAATGTATGCTTACCTGATAAATTTATTTCTTTTACGATATGACGAGTCCACGGATTTCATCCTTACTTATGGGATATCGCCTCCTGGTCAGCAGGAGGAGGCAAAGAGCTCCACAGCAGAGCTGCATAAATAGCTCCTCCCTTCCCCCCCAACCCAGTCATTCGACCGAAGTTAGGAAGAAAAAGGAAAAGCCAAGGAGCAGAGGTGACTGAAGTTTAACAAAAATAAAAACCTGTCTCTAGAAAAACGACAGGGTGGGCCGTGGACTCGTCATATCATAAAAGAAATAAATTTATCAGGTAAGCATAAATTTCCTTTTCTTTTACAAGATATGACGAGTCCATGGACTCATCCTTACTTATGGGATACAATACCAAAGCTATAGGACACGGATGAAAGGGAGGGACAAGACAGGAACCTAAACAGAAGGCACCACTGCTTGAAGAACCTTTCTCCCAAAAACAGCCTCAGATGAGGCAAAAGTATCAAATTTGGAAAATTTTGAAAAAATAAAAACCTGTCTCTAGAAAAACGACAGGGTGGGCCGTGGACTCGTCATATCATAAAAGAAATAAATTTATCAGGTAAGCATAAATTTCCTTTTCTTTTACAAGATATGACGAGTCCATGGACTCATCCTTACTTATGGGATACAATACCAAAGCTATAGGACACGGATGAAAGGGAGGGACAAGACAGGAACCTAAACAGAAGGCACCACTGCTTGAAGAACCTTTCTCCCAAAAACAGCCTCAGATGAGGCAAAAGTATCAAATTTGGAAAATTTTGAAAAAATGTGAAGAGACGACCAAGTTGCAGCCTTGCAAATCTGTTCAAAAGAAGCATAATTTTTAAATGCCCATGAGGAAGCCACAGCCCTAGTCGAATGAGCCGTAATTCGTTCTGGAGGCTGCTGTCCAGCAGTCTCATATGCAACACGGATGATACTCTTCAGCCTATTCTTGTTAGAAACAACCTCAGGAAGAAAACCAGGTTTGGTACGTAACACCACCTTATCAGAATGGAAAATAAGATAAGGAGAATCACATTGTAAAGCCGAAAGCTCAGAAACTCTGTGAGCAGAAGAAATTCAAACTCCAAGGAGGAGCAATCGGTCTAAACACAGGCCGGATTCTAGTCAGGGCCTGACAAAAAGATTGAACATCTGCAACATCTGCCAGACGCTTGTGTAACAAAATAGACAAAGCAGAAATCTTCCCCTTTAAGGAACTTGCTGACAACCCTTTCTCCAATCCTTCTT
Source organism: Bombina bombina (assembly GCF_027579735.1). NCBI lineage: Eukaryota > Metazoa > Chordata > Amphibia > Anura > Bombinatoridae > Bombina > Bombina bombina. The sequence continues at coordinate 87,938 of NW_026512432.1, read as the reverse complement.
GGAGAAAAAATAAAAACCTGGGAATCCTAACCCTACTCCATGAGTAGCCCTTGGATTCGCACCAATAAAGATATTTACGCCATATATTATGGTAAATTTTTCTAGTAACAGGCTTGCGTGCCTGAATCAAGGTATCAATGACCGCATCAGAGAACCCTTGCTTAGATAAAATCAAGCGTTCAATCTCCAAGCAGTCAGCTGCAGAGAAATTAGATTCGGATGATGGAAGGGTCCCTGAATTAGAAGGTCCTGCCTCAATGGAAGCTTCCATGGCGGCAGAGAAGACATGTCCACCAGATCGGCATACCAAGTCCTGCGAGGCCATGCAGGAGCAATTAGAATCACGGAAGCCCTCTCCTGTTTGATCCGTGCAATCACCCGGGGAAGGAGAGCAAACGGTGGAAACATATAAGCTAGGTTGAACGACCAAGGCACTGCCAAGGCATCTATCAGTTCGGCCTGAGGATCCCTGGACCTGGATCCGTATCTCGGGAGCTTGGCATTCTGACGAGACGCCATCAGATCCAATTCCGGTCTGCCCCACCTGAGAATCAGGGTGGCAAAGACCTCCGGATGGAGATCCCATTCCCGGATGAAACGTCTGTCTGCTCAAAAAATCCGCCTTCCAGTTGTCCACTCCTGGGATGTAGATTGCTGACAGATAACAAGAGTGAGCCTCCGCCCACCGAATTATCTTGGATACTTTTGTCATCGCTAAGGAACTCCTTTTTCCTCCCTGATGATTGATGTAAGCCACAGTCGTAATGTTGTCCGACTGAAATCGGATGAATTTGACTGAAGCCAACTGAGGCCAAGCCTGAAGGGCATTGAATATTGCTCTCAACTCCAGAATATTGATTGGAAGTAGAGACTTTGACCGAGTCCACACCCTGAGCCTTCAGGGAATTCCAGACTGCCCCCCATCCTAGTAGACTGGCGTCCGTTATCACTATCACCCATGAAGGTCTGCGGAAGCACGTCCCTTGAGACAGATGATCCAGCGACAACCACCAAAGAAGAGAGTCTCTTGTCTCCCGATCCAGATCTATCTGAGGAGACAAATTTGCATAATCTCCATTCCACTGTCTGAGCATGCTCAGTTGTAGAGGTCTGAGATGAAAACAAGCAAACGGAATGATGTCCATTGCCGCCACCATCAATCCAATTACCTCCATGCACTGAGCCACTGATGGCCGAGGATTGGACTGAAGGGCTCGGCATGTATTCAGAATCTTTAATTTTCTGACTTCTGTCAACAAGATTTTCATGGATATAGAATCTATTAGAGTTCCCAAGAAAGGAACCCTTGTCTGTGGAATTAGTGAACTCTTTTCTAGATTCACCTTCCACCCATGAGTCCTTAGAAAGGACAAAACCATGTCGGTATGAGACTTTCTCAGTCGGTAAGACGACGTCTGGATTAGAATATTGTCCAGATAAGGTGCCACTGCAATGCCCCACGGTCTGAGAACCGCTAACAAAGACCCTAGAACCTTCGTGAAGATCCTGGGTGCCGTGGCCAGCCCGAAGGGAAGAGCCACGAACTGAAAATGTTTGTCCAAGAAGGCAAACCGTAGGAACTGGTGATGATCTTTGTGGATAGGAATATGAAGATATGCATCCTTTAAGTCCACGGTAGTCATATATTGACCCTCCTGGATCAATGGAAGAATTGTCCGAATAGTTTCCATCTTGAAGGATGGAACTCTGAGAAACTTGTTTAGACTCTTGAGATCTAAAATGGGTCGGAACGTTCCCTCTTTTTTGGGAACCACAAAAAGGTTTGAGTAAAACCCCTGCCCCTGTTCCTGTATTGGAGCGGGACAAATTACTCCCATGGTGGAGAGGTCTTCTACACAACGTAAGAACGCCTCACTTTTTATCTGGTCTACAGATAATCGTGAAAGAAGAAACCTTCCCTTGGGAAGGAATTTTTGAACTCCAACTGATACCCTTGAGACACGATTTCTAGTGTCCAGGGATCCTGAACGTCTCTCATCCAAGCCTGGACAAAGAGAGAAAGTCTGCCCCCTACTAGATCCGGTCCCGGATCGGGGGCTGTCCCTTCATGCTGTCTTGGTAGCAGCAGCAGGTTTCTTGGGTTGTTTACCCTTGTTCCAACCCTGGTTAGGTTTCCAGGTGGGTTTGGCTTGAGAATAATTCCCTTCCTGTTTAACAGAAGAGGAAGAGGAGATTCCTTTGAAGTTTCGAAAGGAACGAAAATTATTCTGTCGTCCCCTTTAATTAGCTGTTTTGTCCTGAGGAAGGCGGTGACCCTTACCTCCCGTAATGTCAGAAATTATCTCTTTCAAGTCAGGCCCAAACAGGGTCTTACCCTTGAAAGGAATCGCCAAGAGCTTTGATTTAGAGGACACATCCGCAGACCAAGATTTTAACCATAAGGCTCTGCGCGCTAAAATGGAAAATCCTGAATTCTTAGCCTCCAATTTGGCGATCTGAAAGGCTGCATCCATAATAAAAGAATCAGCCAGCTTAAGGGCCTTAATTCTATCTATTATGTCTTCTAAATGAATCTCAGTCTTAAGGGACTCTTCTAGAGCGTCAAACCAAAAGACTGTTACAAAGAAAGGCCGTCGTTTGTAATAGAAACCCTTGATGAATATATAGCTTCTTTAGACCCTCCAACTTTTTATCCATAGGGTCTTTGAAAGCACAACTGTCCTCAATAGGGATAGTCATACGCTTAGCCAGGGTAGAGATAGCTCCCTCCACCTTAGGGACCGTCTGCCAAGAGTCCCGAACGGTGTCAGCTATAGGGTACATTTTCCTAAAAATAGGGGGGGGGGAGAACGGGATACCAGGTCTCTCCCATTCCCTTGTAATAATTTCTGAAATTCTCTTAGGAACCGGAAACACATCGAAATAAGAAGGGACCTCTAAGTATTTGGCCATCTTACTCAATTTCTCTGGCGGAACCACAATAGAGTCACAGTCGTCCAGAGTCACCAAAACCTCTCGTAGCAAAAGGCGGAGGTGTTCAAGTTTATATCTGAAGGACATGACATCTGAATCTGTCTGGGGTAATGCACTTCCTGAATCAAACAGTTCCCTCCTCAGACAGGACCTCCCTACAACCCAATTCAGAGCCCTGGGAAGGTATATCGGAGATAGCAATTAAAGCATCAGAAGTTGCAGGGACCACGTGGGCCTCTGTCCTGCTGCGTTTGCCTTGTAGCACTGGCAACTTAGATAAAACTTCTGTAAGAGTGGATGACATGACTGCAGCCATATCCTGCAGAGTAAATGACGCAGACGCCGTTGAAGAACATGGTGGCGCTTGCACAGGCGTTAAAGGCTGTGACGCTTGGGGAGAAAGATGCGGCATACCCTCAATCTCATGAGTCTGAGGACATTCATTAGACATATCTTTATTAAAGAAAATGTGCTCTTTACACTGTAAAGCCCTCTCAATACATGGACAATGTGTAACAGGGGGTTCCACAATAGCATTCAAACACATAGGGCATGTACTCTGTTCAAGGTCATCCATTTTTTACAACCTGAACAAAAAGTAATTTTGGTCAAAAACACTGATAATATAATTATCGTACTGTATCTTTAAGTAAACAATCTGAATTAACTTAATAATTGAGGCAGAGGGCAAATCTCACAAACCCTGCACAATGACCTTTAGAAATAAAATACTTTTGAAAATAACTCAGTCACCTCACCGCAGCTCCGCTGCGGTTCCTACCTGCCTCCAAGTGACCAACCTAACTCTGCAAACACGGCACTCCTAAAGTCGCTTGTAAAATATCACCACAAGCAGACTTAGGAGCTGTGAGGAGATGCTGCCAACCGGAACAGAAATAGTAACTGCGCTGTCAAAGCACGCGCAACGTAAGCCCCGCCCTTTGTGGGCGTAAACCCCATGCAATCACCACAGAATACCGCCATGTACCGGAGCCTTGTAATAAACATATACCCTCTGGAAACTGTCCCCAGCGTCAGCCAGACCGATATAGTTCGCACACACACCATATATCCCAGCGCTTCTAGACCCAACATACAATGCTAGAATGTCTGGTTATAGTGTATACCACATAGTCTTTCCCAGCGCTCCTAGGCCCATAATATAATACTAGAGTGTCTGGAGCAATCTACTATTTCGGCATTCTGCATCTACCCCAGCGCTTCTAGGCTATTAGCTGCCAGATGTCTGGATATACTGTTAGAGGGAAGCCCCTCAATATAATGGCACAAGTACAGTTAATTTGAGATATGCTAGCAGCCCCAGAATAAAAAACTGCACTTACCTCCATGCTGAGGAACAGCATGACAACTTCACAGTGTCAAGAGGTCCACTGTTCCTCCTGAGGTCCTGTGAAAGTACAAGAGTCTTAGTTACAATCCTCTAAGACTATACACAGAAAACGCAGCACAACATGGGAGGAGGCGCAGTGGAGTCAAATATCCACCAGTTCCCATAGTCTAAAAGACTATCCAGAAGCTGCTCTGTAATAAAATATCACACTTTGGCACCATTTAAAAATAAAAAACTCTTGATTGAAGAATCTAAACTAATACCTCACTTTACCTCTTCCTATCACTAACGCAGGCAAAGAGAATGACTGGGTTGGGGGGGAAGGGAGGAGCTATTTATGCAGCTCTGCTGTGGAGCTCTTTGCCTCCTCCTGCTGACCAGGAGGCGATATCCCATAAGTAAGGATGAAATCCGTGGACTCGTCATATCTTGTAAAAGAAACACTAAATTAAACTATTAACCCCTAAACCCATTACCCCTTTAACTTTAAATTAAACGTTACTATATAACTATCTTAAAATAAATAAAAACTTACCTGTGAAATAAAAAAAATAAGATTAAACTATATATTAACCTAACTTAATTATTCTAATAAAATTAAAAAAACTACCAATTAAAAAACTTAAATTACAAATTTAAATAAACCTAATACTACAAAAAAAATTAAAAAAATCTAATATTACAAAACCCCCACTAAAATTACAAAAAATAAAAAAACACTAAGATTACAAAAATAAAAAACCAAATTATCCAAAATAATAAAAATTACACCTAATCTAATAGCCCTATAAAAACAAAAAAGCCCCCCAAAATAAAAACACTCTAACTTGGAGATTTTTCCTAAATTATTATACTTAATGCAAAATCTTTCAATTATGCTTAAAAGGAAAGAGATAAATATATTTAAACATAAATGTACTCAATTTCTGTGGGGAGGGAAACGGAAAGCCATTGCTATAAAAACATTGTCCCTCTTTAGGACTGATGGAGGCCTAGCTCTTCCAGACATTGAAGTATACAACTTGGTGTGTATTGCGAAGATAGCATTAGACTGGATAGCTGGAGCTGATTATTACGTAACACAAGCTATGGAGGAAAATGTAATTCAGCCATACTCATTGAAAGTGCTTTTACATTACCCTTTCAATAAATGGCCCTGCAAAATTAAACAATGGCTAGTTATTAGCAACGTGATCTTTGCCTGGCAAAAATTGTTTAAAATGATCCACATTGATTATAGATTCTCCAAGTTCCTGCCTATTATGGGTAACCCCAATTTTCCACCGGCCTTAAAATCAAATATTTTTAGAGAATGGGCCCTAAAGGGATTAATGTATATATTTCAACTTAGAGATCCTAGGTCAGGGAGATGCAAGTCGTTTATGGAGGTAAAACAGGAATTTGGGATAGCAAACAGAGAATTCTTTGCCTTTTTACAGGGACGACATTATATTCAGACATTTGCCTATGAGGATGTAGAGGAGGATACTTGGCGTAGTTTAAAGCCAATACTTAACCTCTTTAGAGCGGGCAAATATTCAATATCACTATTATACAAAACAATTATGCATTTCCTAGGGCAAGCAAAGGTCCAAAAAATTGCACAGATATGGCAGGTTACAACAGAGGTTATACAGAGGAGCTTTAGATTATTAGACTCTGCAATTCTCTCCACTTCTTGGAGAGAATCTCATACTAAACATATAAATAGGGCCTATGTTGCCCCAAAAGTTAAAGCTCGCTGGGATAAAACAAGAGCTTTCTGCCATAAGTGTAAGGCAGCAGAAGAAGACATTTTCATTGTTTTTGGGGGTGCTTTAAAATAAAGAAATTCTGGTATAAAATTAATCATTGGCTAAATAAGATTAACCAAAACTATATACAAATAACGGACAACCATGTTTTTTTCTTACTAGATGGACAAAAGGAAGGTCAATGTCTAAACCCTCATCAATTTAACGCTACAATTATGGTAGGCAGATTGCTGATTTTAAAATATTGGAAATCAAAGAAAGCACCAAATTTGACAGAATTCCTAGTGAAACTTAAAAAACAGGTAATCATGGAACAAATGGACACCTCAATAAGCTCAGAAACTCAAATCCAACGTTTTTTCTATAAATGGAAGAATGTTATATTAAGATACCCCAAGGAGACCCAATCACAGCTTATTGCACCCTTTCGAGCTACTATGTACCTTGAGCTTGCTATAGCGAATAACATATTCCATTTGGTTATTTGTTAGTTTTATTTAATTTAAAAGAACCCATCAGTGTAATAAGGAAGTGTTTGAGTTATATGGTTTCTGAACTACGGTCCAAGGAGGACCAGGTGGATATATAATTACATAATGTTTCTATACACTGTTGTAATTCTGTTTCCTTATTTGTCCTGCTTGATTTGCAGACACCCTGCGAGGTAAAATGGAAATGTAAATACAAATTGCTTAAAGGGAAATGAAACCCAAATTTTTTCTTTCATGATTCAGATAGAGAATACAATTTTAAACAACTTTCTAATTTACTTCTATTATCTTATTTGTTTTATTCTCTTGGTATCATTTGTTGAAGGAGCAGCAGTGAACTAACGGTTTCTAACTGAACACATGAGTGAGCCAATGACAATCAGTATATATATTCAGCCACCAATCAGCAGCTAGAATCTAGGTTCTCTGCTGCTCCTGAGTTTGCGTAGATAAACCTTTCAGCAAAGGACAACAAGTGAAGGAAGCAAATTAAACAATAGAAGTAAATTGGAAAGTTGTTTAAAATTGTATTCTCTATCTGAATCATGAAAGATTTTTTTGGGGTTTCATGTCCCTTTAACTCATTTACACTGATGGTCTGTAAATAAAGATATATAAAAAAACACTCTAACTTAACAATAAACTACCAATAGCCCTTAAAAGGGCCTTTTGTAGGGCATTGTCCTAAGTTAAACAGCTCTTTACATTAAAAAATTACAAAGTCCCCCTAAAAGTAAAAATCCCCCACCTAACCAACCCCCTAAAATAAAAAACCTAGGTCTAAAAAAATCCTAAACTACCCATTGCCCCTAAAGGGCATTTGTATGGGCATTACCCTTAAAGGGATATTAAACACTTTGAGATAGTAATATAAAATGATAAACAGTATATATAAAAAAAACCTCTTCAATGCACTTTCATTATTTATGTTGTCCCCTTTTCCTGTAACTCCATTCTGAAATTGTGAGCTTTTTAGTTCCTGTTAGAAAAGGAGGTGCAGAGCACTGTTATATTCCTCACAGCCATTGGCTGCTCACTCTAGTGACTTATTTATAACTGTCCCTAATTGGCCACAGCAGAGAAGGTAACTTAAGTTAGAATATGGCCGCTCCCATTGTTTAATAGGCACTACAACTTTACACTTATTTTGTCAATATTTAAACAGTGTGAGCTCTTAAAAACAGAAAGCTTACTACTGTTGAAACAGACTACCGTGAGAAGCGGATTTACAAGTGGTTGTATGGTGAAAAGACCACATACGTAGAGACTTTAACCCCAGACGACAAACCTTTAATAAAACTAAGAACACAGTTGACACTATTGACACCAGTAGCGGTGAATCTTCTATGACAACACTACCACTAACAGTAAAACCAGTGTTCCACTCATGTACAAGAGACAAACATACGGGTAGATTACGAGTTTTGCGCTAAACAGGGTGCGAAACTAACGCCAAAAAAGTTGCGTTTTTTCACTATCTATATGGTGGCGTTAAGCTCCATACCGCACAAAAGCCAAGGGCTGGTTTAACGTGCTCGTGCACGCTTTTCCCCATAGACATCAATGGGGAGAGAGTGTTAGAAAAAATTCTAACACCTGAAGTGTGGAATGAAAAATCTCTGTAACGCAACGCCATTGATGTCTATGGGGGAAAAAAAGGTTACCTTTAAACCTAACACCCTAACATAAACCCCTAGGCCCCAAGTTATCAAGGTCTGTCGGACAGACCTCGCTGAATACGGCGAGCAATACGCTTGCCGTATTCAGCATTACACCAGCAGCTCACAAGAGCTGCTGGTGCAACGCCGCCCCCTGCAGACTCGCGGCCAATAGGCCGCCAGCAGGGGGTGTCAATCAACCCGATCGTACTCGATCGGGTTGATTTCCGGCGATGTCTGTCCACCTGCTCAGAGCAGGCGGACAAGTTATGGAGCAGCGGTCTTTGTGACCGCTGCTTCATAACTGATGTTTCTGGCGAGTCTGAAGACTCGCCAGAAACAGGGGCCATCAAGCTCCTTACGGAGCTTGATAACTAGAGGCCCTAGTCTAAACACCCCTAATATACCGCTCCCCAGACATCACCTAAATAAAGTTATTAACCCCTATTCCACCGCTCTCCGACATCGCCGACACTTTAATAAAGTTATTAACCCCTATTCCGCCGCTCCCCGACATCGCTGACACTATAATAAAGCAATTAACCCCTAATTCGCCGCACTCCCCGACGTCGCCAACACTATAATAAAGTTATTAACCTCTAAACCTCCGGCCTCCCACATCACCGCCACTAAATAAACCTATTTACCCCTAAACCCTCCTCTTTATACGGTCACCGCCGTACACTGAAGTTGAATGCAATGTAGCCATTTCAAAATTCCTATTGGCTGATTTTATTCTTCAAATTCAAATCAGCCAATAGGATGAGAGCTACTGAAATCCTATTGGCTGTTCAAATCAGCCAATAGGATTTCAGCAGCTCTCAAATCAAATCAGCCAATAGAAATGCAAGGTATGCAATTTTTAAACGGCTACCTTGCATTCAACTTCAGTGTACGGCGGTGACCGTATGAAGAGGACGCTCCGCGCAGGATGTCTTCGGCTTCAAGGATGGCTCCGCGCCGCTGGGATGAAGATAGAAGACGCCCCTGGGATGGATGAAGATATCGCCGCCTGGATGAAGACATCTCGCCGCCTGGATGGAGATGGATGTCCTGACTTCAGGAACCATGAGTAGATATTCTGGGGTTAGTTTGAGAAAGGCCATCAAATTAACCAGCTTAGATATATGGTAATAGATCAAGCCCCTATACAGATTCAAGGGGGTGATAGGGTTAAGGACCTCCTGTATAGGGAAGCCAGATGGATCTGGAAGTTAGATACCATGTACCCCAAGGGGCTCAATAGGGAATTTGACTTACTCCCTTTTATTTAAGGCCATAGTTGACTATGTAGCTGTGTCTGGTTCTAGTTGATTAATAAACTATAGATATATTATATGTAGCTAAATAGCTAAAAAAAACTAGCCATATAGTACAGTATTTATAGCAACTTGCTGCATCTATTTTTAAATGGAGTCTATTTCACATTAGGAGTTTTAGGAATTAAAATATAGCTATGTGAGAATGGCTAATTTGTTTGTTAGGTCAGGTGTGACCTTGTCAGGTGTGTGACCCCTCCCCTTTGAGTTGTGATTGGTCTCCTATGTATATAAATTTGTGATTTTTCCTAATACATGTTAGCTTGATAAAGGGGCAGGAGCCCCGAAACGTTGCTCAGATGAATAAAGGCACTGTTGCCATATTTTGAGTGCCACCAGTGTGTTGTCTTATGTTACCAATTACAGGACCCTGGAAAGGGAGGTCCCCCTGGTGTGCACCATTATCATTTTATTTGGAAGATTGAGGATAAAGTGAGTGCTGGTCCTGCTTGTTCAATATTAAGTACTTTACCCTTTCAAGGAATACAGCACCACACACTTTTGTGTCAAGATTTATACCTATACACAACAGTTGCCATTGGCATCTACAACATGGCCTGCGAAACAGGCAGTTTTTCATACACAGATGAAGAGGCAGCCCGGATTGCTACTCTGACCCTGGGACCAAGGGAATTCCTGACTGCCCCGGATAAAGATTTGCAAAAACGGGAGTTGGAGAAACTTATGAAGAGACAAGTTAATTTACAGTTACATGCCTCTACTATGGCCGAATATTATAAAGTCAAACGTATCCCCCGAGGTATGAGGTCCCCCCTCCAACCCACCTTCTTCTCAGAAAACCCAGAATTTTGTACCAAGTATCAGCAAATCCTGAACAAAAATTCTATGGACCTTATGATATTGAATATAGAATTCTCTAACCGTGAGCTGCAGGAGCTGTCTGGGAAGATAGAGGCACAAAGGAACAAACTGCAGGACACGGTGGGTGAAGAGGAGTTCCAGCGTATGCACCAGGAAGTCGTTGAAGGGGTTAATTCGGCCAAAGCAGAAATCGAGGAACGCAAGAGACGGAAGTTCCGACGCGATGAGCAGGATTACACTTCTGGTAGTGTATACAGATGGAACCGCCCACGCAGACGTCCGACGCACACAGGCCCAAGATGGATGACATCACGGAATCGCCAACAGAAGGCGACGGATAGCGACGCAAGTACGGACAGCTCCGGGACAGCACATGCATCAGCTGCCAATGAAGGCACATCCAGCTCTTTTTTGTCAGGAGCGATGGGGTCAAGCGACAGAGGAGGTACAACACGAGAAGGGGTGGCAGACGGAGGAGGAGGAGGAATGGGGACCCGGCAGAAAATGAAGAGCAAACTAAAGAGGTAAATGTAATTAACTTGTCTTCCTATGCACTAACTACAGATGAAGTGACGGTACTTAACATGGGCCTATCTTTTTGCCCCACTACCACTCCTGATACATTTTCCATCATGACAGATCTGACACGTTTTTTCAGGGGACTACGACTTAAGGCATTCTTTAATAATCCAAACAAGCAGTTTTTCACACAGAATACACAGGGCCTGCATTTGAAAAGTTCCTTTAACCCTTCTGGAGACAATGTGGCCGTTGAGACTTTCATTAAAATGGTGGATACTGACTTTAGGAAGCTAACTATGAATTACAAACAGGACAATAGACATAACCTAAGTAAAAATAGGTTAATATTAAGAATACTGTTCCTTTTCTAAAATTCAGTTGCAAACATGATTACCACAAGGTTGAGTTTTTGGATACCACTGTCCTTAAACAAAATGGTTCCTTAACGACTGATTTATTTGTGAAACCCACAGACCGTAATACTTTGCTGCATCGCAAAAGTTTTCATCCCCCTAAGGTATTTAACAGTGTCCAAAAATCCCAGTTGATTAGGGTGGACAGAATAGTCACTGATCCCCAGATGAAACAGGTCAGATTTGTTGAGATGAAAAACAAATTTATCCAAAGGGGTTATGATAGTCAGCAATTGGATGTAGTAGAACAATCCATTAAGGGTCCCCCTAAGTTACATACTACATCTGCTAATAAAAGAATGAATTTTGTCACGTCATATAACACTATGAGCCAAAAAGTTTTCAACATTATCAAGAGGAATTGGCCTTTACTTAAGGAAGCTTGTCCAGAGATTGAAGAGTTCCAGATTATCCCAAGAGCAGCCTATCGTAGGGGTAAAACCATAGGTAAAAGACTGGTTAGGGCCATGTCTAGTACTGAAACAACTAGGAGAGGGAACCAGAGATTCCTTGGTAAACCCAAGGACGGTACATTCCCCTGCCTAGGTTGTGGTCAGTGTGGTAATGTCATCAAAGGAGGTAGCATCTCAAATCCATATACTGGGGAAAAATTTCCAATTAAAGGTTATTACACATGTAATTCTACACATGTGGTGTATGCGTTAAAGTGCCCATGTGGGCTGTTATATGTTGGCGAGACGACCCAAAGGGTCAAAGACCGCATATACCAACACAAATCCACAATGAGAAAACCGCTAACCTCCCAGTTCCTGCACACTTTATTGAGAAAGGCCATCAAATTAACCAGCTTAGATATATGGTAATAGATCAAGCCCCTATACAGATTCGAGGGGGTGATAGGGTTAAGGACCTCCTGTATAGGGAGGCCAGATGGATCTGGAAGTTAGATACCATGTACCCCAAGGGGCTCAATAGGGAATTTGACTTACTCCCTTTTATTTAAGGCCATAGTTAAATATGTAGCTGTGTCTGGTTCTAGTTGATTAATAAACTATAGATATATTATATGTAGCTAAATAGCTAAAAAAACTAGCCATATAGTACAGTATTTATAGCAACTTGCTGCATCTATTTTTAAATGGAGTCTATTTCACATTAGGAGTTTTAGGGGTTAAAATATAGCTATGTGAGAATGGCTAATTTGTTTGTTAGGTCAGGTGTGACCTTGTCAGGTGTGTGACCCCTCCCCTATGAGTTGTGATTGGTCTCCTATGTATATAAATTTGTGATTTTTCCTAATACATGTTAGCTTGATAAAGGGGCAGGAGCCCCGAAACGTTGCTCAGTTGAATAAAGGCACTGTTGCCATATTTTGAGTGCCACCAGTGTGTTGTCTTATGTTACCAATTACAGGACCCTGGAAAGGGAGGTCCCCCTGGTGTGCACCAATATCATTTTATTTGGAAGATTGAGGATAAAGTGAGTGCTGGTCCTGCTTGTTCAATATTAGATATTCTGGTGTTAGTGTTAGTTTTTTTTTTTTCCTTTTTTTTGGGTGTTTTTTTTTTTTAGATAAGGGCTTTGGACTTTTTAAAAATAGCTGAATGCCCTTTTAAGGGCAATGAAAAAAGCTGAATGCCCTTTTAAGGGCAATGCCCATACAAATGCCCCTTTAGGGGCAATGGGTAGTTAAGGATTTTTTAGAGATAGGTTTTTTATTTTGGGGAGTTGGTTGTGTGTGTGGGGGGGTTTACTGTTGGGGGGACTTTGTATTTTTTTACAGGTAAAAGAGCTGTTTAACTTAGGGCAATGCCCTATAAAAACAAAATTTATGCTTACCTGATACATTTCTTTCTTTTGCGATGTACCGAGTCCACGGATTCATCCTTACTTGTGGGATATTGTCCTTCCTGACAGGAAGTAGCAAAGAGAGCACCACAGCAGAGCTGTCTATATAGCTCCTCCCTTAACTCCACCCCCCAGTCATTCGACCGAAGGCCAAGGAAGAAAAGGAGAAACTATAAGGTGCAGAGGTGATTGAAGTTTACATAAAAAATATACTATCTGTCTTGAATAGACAGGGCGGGCCGTGGACTCGGTACATCGCAAAAGAAAGAAATTTATCAGGTAAGAATAAATTTTGTTTTCTTTTGCATGATGTACCGAGTCCACGGATTCATCCTTACTTGTGGGATACCAATACCAAAGCTTTAGGACACGGATGAAGGGAGGGACAAGACAGAAACCTAAACGGAAGGCACCACTGCTTGCAAAACCTTTCTCCCAAAAATAGCCTTCGAAGAAGCAAAAGTATCAAATTTGTAAAATTTGGAAAAGGTATGAAGCGAAGACCAAGTCGCAGCCTTACAAACCTGTTCAACAGAAGCATCATTTTTAAAAGCCCATGTGGAAGCTACCGCTCTAGTAGAATGAGCTGTAAACCTTTCAGGAGGCTGCTGTCCAGCAGTCTCATAAGCCAAACGGATGATGCTTTTCAGCCAAAAGGAAAGAGAAGTTGCCGTAGCCTTTTGACCCCTACGCTTTCCAGAAAAGACAACAAACAAAGAAGATGTTTGACGAAATTCTTTGGTTGCCTGCAAGTAAAATTTCAAAGCATGAACCACGTCCAAGTTGTGCAACAGACGTTCCTTCTTACAAGAAGGATTAGGACACAGAGAAGGAACAACAATTTCCTGATTGATATTCCTGTTAGTAACAACCTTAGGTAGGAACCCAGGCTTGGTACGCAAAACCACCTTATCAGCATGGAACACAAGATAAGGTGGGTCACATTGTAATGCAGATAGTTCAGAAACTCTTCGAGCTGAAGAGATAGCAACTAGGAACAAAACTTTCCAAGATAAAAGCTCAATATCTATGGAATGCATGGGTTCAAACGGAACCCCCTGAAAAACTCTAAGAACCAAATTTAAACTCCATGGCGGAGCAACAGGTTTAAACACAGGCTTAATTCTAGCTAAAGCCTGACAAAAAGCCTGAACGTCTGGAACATCTGTCAGACGCTTGTGCAACAAAATAGACAGAGCAGATATCTGTCCCTTTAAGGAACTAGCTGACAATCCTTTCTCCAATCCCTCTTGGAGAAAAGACAAAATCCTAGGAATCCTGATTTTACTCCAGGAGAAGCCTTTGGATTCGCACCAAGAAAGGTATTAACGCCAAATCTTATGATAGATTTTCCTGGTAACAGGCTTTCGAGCCTGAATCAAGGTATTTATGACTGACTCAGAGAAACCCCGCTTAGATAGAATCAAGCGTTCATTCTCCAAGCAGTCAGTTGCAGAGAAATTAGATTTGGATGCTTGAATGGACCTTAAATCAGAAGGTCCTGTCTCAATGGCAGAGACCATGGTGGAAGAGATGACATGTCCACCAGGTCTGCATACCAAGTCCTGCGTGGCCACGCAGGCGCTATCAAAATCACTGATGCTCTCTCCTGTTTGATTCTGGCAATCAGACGTGGAAGGAGAGGGAAAGGTGGAAACACATAAGCCAGGTTGAACGACCAGGGTACTGCTAGAGCATCTATCAGTACAGCCTGAGGATCCCTTGACCTGGAGCCGTAACGAGGAAGTTTGGCGTTCTGACGAGACGCCATCAGATCCAATTCTGGTGTGCCCCATAGCCGAACCAGCTGAGCAAACACCTCCGGATGGAGTTCCCACTCCCCCGGATGAAAATTCTGACGACTTAGAAAATCTGCCTCCCAGTTCTCTACACCTGGGATATAGATCGCTGACAGATGGCAAGAGTGAGCCTCTGCCCATTGGATTATCCTTGAGACCTCTATCATCGCTAAGGAACTCTTTGTTCCGCCCTGATGATTGCTATAAGCCACAGTCGTGATGTTGTCCGACTGAAACCTGATGAATCTGGCCGAAGCCAGCCGAGGCCATGCCTGGAGAGCATTGAATATCGCTCTTAATTCCAGAATATTTATCGGTAGGAGAGCCTCCTCCCGAGTCCACAAACCCTGAGCTTTCAGGGAATTCCAGACTGAACCCCAGCCCAGAAGGCTGGCGTCTGTCGTCACTATGACCCATGCTGGCCTGCGGAAACACATTCCCTGGGACAGATGATCCCGTGACAACCACCAAAGAAGAGAGTATCTGGTCTCTTGATCCAGATGTATCTGAGGAGATAAATCTGCATAATCCCCATTCCACTGTTTGAGCATGCATAGTTGCAGTGGTCTGAGATGCAAGCGAGCAAACGGAACTATGTCCACTGCCGCTACCATTAAAACGATTACCACCATACACTGAGCCACTGACGGCCGCAGAATGGAGTGAAGAGCTCGGCAGGTGGACAAAATCTTTTATTTTTTGACCTCTGTCAGAAATATTTTCATGTCCACTGAGTCTATCAGAGTCCCTAGAAATGAAACTCTTGTGAGGGGGGAAAGAGAACTCTTTTTTACGTTCACCTTCCACCCGTGAGATCTTAGAAAGGCCAACACTAAGTCCGTGTGAGACTTGGCTAGTTGGAAGGTCGACGCTTGAATTAGAATGTCGTCTAGATAAGGCGCTACTGCTATTCCCCGCGGCCTTAGAACCGCCAGAAGGGACCCTAGCACCTTCGTGAAGATTTGTGGCGCCGTGGCCAACCCGAAAGGAAGAGCCACAAACTGATAATGCTTGTCCAGAAAGGCAAACCTGAGGAACTGGTGTTGATCTTTGTGGATAGGAATGTGTAGATACGCATCCTTTAAGTCCACGGTGGTCATATATTGACCCTCTTGGATCAATGGTAAGATAGTCCGAATGGTCTCCATCTTGAAGGATGGAACTCTTAGGAATTGGTTTAGGATCTTGAGATCTAGAATTGGTCTTTTTTGGGAACCACAAACAGATTGGAGTAGAAACCTTGCCCCTGTTCTGCTTTCGGAACTGGGCAGATCACTCCCATGGTAAAAAGGTCTTCTATACAGTGTAAGAATGCCTCTCTTTTTGTCTGGTTTACAGACAATTGAGAAAGATGGAATCTCCCCCTTGGAGGAGAATCTTTGAAATCTAGAAGATACCCCTGGGTTACAATTTCTACGGCCCAGGAGTCCTGAACGTCTCTTGCCCAGGCCTGAGCAAAGAGAGAGAGTCTACCCCCTACTAGATCCGGTCCCGGATGAGGGGCTACCCCTTCATGCTGTCTTAGTGGCAGCAGCAGGCTTTTTGGCCTGTTTACCCTTGTTCCAAGCCTGGTTAGGTCTCCAGGTTGGTTTGGATTGAGCAAAGTTCCCCTCTTGCTTTGCAGCAGGGGAGGCGGAAGCGGGACCACCCTTGAAGTTTTGAAAGGAACGAAAATTATTTTGTTTGGTCCTTGTCTTATTCGACTTATCTTGAGGGAGGGTATGACCCTTTCCCCCAGTGATGTCCGAAATGATCTCTTTCAGTGCAGGCCCGAATAGGGTCGTACCTTTGAAAGGGATGGACAAAAGCTTAGATATAGATGACGCATCAGCTGACCAGGACTTAAGCCATGACGCTCTACGCGCTAAAATGGCAAAACCTGAATTCTTTGCCGCTAACTTAGCGAGATGAAAAGCGGCGTCTGTAATAAATGAATTAGCTAGCTTAAGAGCCTTAATTCTGTCCAGAATATCATCTAGTGGGGTCTCCACCTGAAGAGCCTCTTCTAGAGCCTCAAACCAAAAGGCAGCTGCAGTTGTTACAGGAACAATATATGCAATAGGTTGAAGAAGAAAACCTTGATGAACAAAAATTTTCTTCAGGAGACACTCTAATTTTTTATCCATAGGATCTATGAAAGCACAACTGTCTTCAATAGGTATAGTTGTACGCTTAGCCAGGGTAGAAATAGCTCCCTCCACCTTAGGGACCGTCTGCCATGAGTCCTTTATGGTGTCAGAAATGGGAAACATTTTCTTAAAAACAGGAGGGGGAGCGAACGGAATACCTGGTCTATCCCACTCCTTAGTAACAATGTCCGAAATCCTCTTAGGGACCGGAAAAACATCAGTGTAAACAGGAACCTCTAAATATTTGTCCATTTTACACAATTTCTCTGGAACTACAATAGGGTCACAATCATCCAGAGTCGCTAAAACCTCCCTAAGCAATAAACGGAGGTGTTCTAGCTTAAATTTAAATGCCGTCATATCTGAATCTGTCTGAGGGAGCAACCTTCCTGAGTCAGAAATCTCTCCCTCAGATAGCAAATCCCTCATCCCTACTTCAGAACATTGTGAGGGAGTATCGGATATGGCAACTAAAGCGTCAGAAGGCTCAGCATGTGTTCTTAACCCAGAGCTACTGCACTTCCCTTGCAACCCTGGCAGTTTAGATAAAACCTCTGTAAGTGTAGTATTCATAACTGAGGCCATGTCTTACAAGGTGAAAGAATTAGACGCACTAGAAGTACTTGGCGTCGCTTGTGCGGGCGTTACTGGTTGTGACACTTGGGGAGAACTAGATGGCAAAACTTGATTTCCTTCTGTCTGAGAATCATCCATTGCCAAACTCAAAATATGTTGTCTGCAAGTTATAGACATATCAGTACAAGTGGGACACATTTTAAGAGGGGGTTCCACAAAGGCTTCTAAACAAATTGAGCAATGAGTTTGCTCAATGTCAGACATGTTAAACAGGCTAGTAATGAGACAAGCAAGCTTGGAAAACACTTTATTTAATGAAAAAAACGCAATTTTCAAAAAACGGTACTGTGCCTTTAAGAGAAAAAAAAGGCATACACAAACTGCAAAACAGGTTAAAATAGCTTCAAATTTTCTGAAATTTTAACAGTGTACCTATTAAGCTTTAGGAGCATTGCACCCCAAGTAAATTAGCAATGCACCCCCAATTAACAAAACCGGATCACAAAATGACTAAAACCGGTTTAAACCCCTATGAGCACCTTGCCACAGCTCTGCTGTGGCCCTACCTGCCCTTAGGGAACGATAGGATGTATATTAGGGCCTCAGGAGAAGTTTCTTGCTGCTTGCCAGTACAACTAAATGCGCAACAGAGGCGCGAAAATAGGCCACGCCCACCACACTCGATGTGGCTGGGGCCTACCCAAATCCAAAAAAACCTTGCCTGAAGCCATGTGGGTTATAATAACCCCAATATAAGTCAAATGAACTCTCTGCAAAAGTCCTAATAAAGAACGTTACTCCCAGAACACCCAAACGTTTGTCCTTCCAATCTCACATACAAACTGAGTGCCCCAAATAAATAAACAAAATAAGCCCTTTATGCAAGCTAGTAAAACCTCTTAACCCTAGGATTACTGCTTACCCTTCCCCTAAAGGGGATACTGTCAGCCTTTCTGAGTTAACACAGTCTCTGCAGAAAAATGACTGAACATACCTCATTGCTGTATAGCAAGAACCGTTCCTCACACTGAAGTTTTCCTGTACTCCTCAGCTTCTGTGGGAACAGCAGTGGACCTTAGTTACAAATGCTAAGATCATCATCCTCCAGGCAGAAATCTTCATCTATGTCCTGCCTGAGAGCAAATAGTACAGCACCGGTACCATTTAAAATAACAAACTCTTGATTGAAGATAAAATAAAAACTAACAGTTTATCACCTCTTCTCTTTACCCTTCCAGCTTAGAGCCAGCAAAGAGAATGACTGGGGGGTGGAGTTAAGGGAGGAGCTATATAGACAGCTCTGCTGTGGTGCTCTCTTTGCTACTTCCTGTAAGGAAGGACAATATCCCACAAGTAAGAATGAATCCGTGGACTCGGTACATCATGCAAAAGAAAGGCCCTTTTAAGGGCTATTGCTACTTTATTGTAGTACAATAATCAAATTACCTCCTCTCTGAAACCCCGACAACAGTGGTTCAATGGCTGGTCGAAAAAGGCACAGGCTCCGCTTGTCAAATAAAACGTTGCTTTATTACGACTGCTCAAAACAAATCACACACACCTCTGCTTGCTCAGAGTCATCTGACATGTTTCGCGCCTCTGATTGGTGCTTTCTTTGAGAAAGTGCCAATCAGAGGCGTGAAGCACATCAGTTGCCGGGGTTTCAGAGAGGAGGTAATTTGATAATTGTATTTCTTACTTGCCGCGGCAAGAGCTACCCCGTTAGGCTTTCCCAGAATTGACCTCCAGGAAACCTGCATACGGGGACTACAGCTGTTCAGGGATTTTCATATGAAAACGAATGCGGTGAGTGTTTCACTTCTTGTTATTTGGTGTGTAGTTTATTGTAGGTGTTTTTATTTTGGGGGGCTTTTTATTTTTATTTTTATAGGGCTATTAGATTAGGTGTAATTGTTTTTATTTTTGATAATTTCTTTATTATTATTTGTAAGCTTAGTGTTGATAAATACACATAGCCATGGGGTCATTAGCCATCCCATAAAACTAATGGAAGCTGTTAACCCCTTGTCTCCTCACATACAAATACTGCCTGCATAATGCCCCAAATGAATCCTCCCTAAAGGATTATAATGTCCCATAACAGTTAATGCAGGATTGAATTCGATAGTGCAAGTCTCCAGTACCTTTAAGACAAAAGCACATATCTGGAAAATCTGGCTATCTGGCAAAAAGAAAACTCACAAGGAGTGAAAGGAAACATACTCCTTACAGAGACCTGTAGAAAAAGAAAGAGCAAAGTAACCAACTCTGGCTTTCTATACCAAGGGCAGCATATATGTTAGAAAACAAAGCAAGGACCACCTCACCACTACTCTTACTCAAGAGATTGATGTGGGCACAGCTAAACCCAAATCCTTGCTTGCAGGGAAAAGTACCCAAAAAAGGAATAAAATCTTCAGACACCAGCTTCACGTCCTCCATTGACAGAGGCAAAGAGAATGATTGGGGGTTATGGGTAAAGGAGGTGACACTTAACAGCTTTGCTGGGGTGCTCTTTGCCTCCTCCTGCTGGCCAGGAGTGAATATCCCACTAGTAATTGGAATGACATCATGGACTCCCCATGTCTTAGGAAAGAAATAGCACCATCAACCTTTGAAATAGATTCCCAAAGTTCTACATTGGAGCAGGTAAGAGAAACATCTTTTTAAACTTTGCAAATAGAGTTAAAGGAATTCCTGGTTTAGACTATTCATTTTAAATGATTTCTAAAATTGCACTAAAAAAAAACTTAAGGTGACTTATTAAAGGGTTTAAAAATTAAGTCCAGCTGCTTTACAGATTCTGCAAAACCTCCCTTAATAAACTACGCATCCTGCTCAGTGTTAGAATCCTGATCTTCAAAAATAATTTTGCCATCAGAAGAGAAATCTAAACACTCTGACTACCAGTCTCTAACTAAATCTTGGGTCTCTTTACATCTGGATGGCATAGATGAAGCGGGCATGTCTACAGCAGAAAGTGGCACCTTGGACTAACATTTGCACTTACTTGGTGGAGGCATACTGGCCAATACTTCAGAAATGGTAGAACGTACTAATTCTTTAAAACCTATAGAGCAAATTCCAATGACCCCTTATAGGAGTACACATGGGGATAGGACATGAACCCTTATAGGATAAGGTTGGAATAGTTGGATAAGTATGCCTAACATAATTAAGCAATCATTGCAATGTTGTGCTGGAAGACAAGCTGAGATAGTTTTGCAGAGCATGCACATTAAGTGAGAAAACAAATGATCTGAGGATCTTCCCTCTAAAAGGTCAGATTGGACAGAAGTAGGGACAGTTATATTTAACTCCATTAGAAAATAAAATGTAGAAGACACACGAAAAAGGATAAAACTCCACAAACAAAGTGTTAAAGTTAAAGCAAACATCTGTATTAGAAGTTTGTGTGCTAATAAATGTGTCCCCAAGCTATGCTGTACAGTTCAAATGTATCTGCTTATAGCCTGTGGGCTATGTGAATGCACAACACCCACTCTACTGTGCTTACCCAGCAGCAGTCAGTCTGGGTCCAGTAGAGAGCCTATCCAGTGCTGTGCAAGCAACAGCGGAGGATCTCTGAAAGAAGTACACCGACATCCCAACAGGAGGAGACTAATGAACTAAGTCCCCACAAAACCTGTGGCAGAATTGTGACCAACTCCCATAAGTAGATATCTTGTCACTACCAAGGGCTCCATACACCCCTCTGTCCTTGTAGTCAGCTCTCTGGGGGATAATGGGTCTCATATAAGTCTGATAACCCCTTTCAACGAAGATCCTGGAACACCTCAATTCTCAATTCTTCTACCCTTTGTAGCAAAAAAATGTAAGATCCCTTATTACGACAAAGCCAACTTCTCCAGGCCAGTCCTATTCTAAATATGTATAGTGAAGCACTACAATATTAGCACTGCTCAAGTTAAATCAATAGGGTTCTTATTCATGTGCTCATTAAGCTCACCACACAAGTTCAGGTGTACTCATGACAGTGTACTAGAGTTGTATATAAAGCCAGGAAGTCTCATTCTGTTTAAAGAGAGAAGCAGAAATGATTCAGCCCTTAAAGGGATAGTATTGTAGTGTTAGGATCAATCAACATTGTGAAACCTTGTAAGGTGGTAACTGGCTAAGCAGAATATGGCAATGTTGTGTGACTAAAATCTTATTGTTAATATAAAAGTATAGGTGATTTTGCAGGCAATTTAAAAATCTTTTGATTATTTGCAAGTGTATGTGCGCCAATACCCCTTGTTTCGTGGATATATAGATATAAAAATATATGGATAGATTGATATGGTATCTGACAAGGTGATGCAAAAAATGCAAACTCTACAAAATTACAGTTTAAAACTATTTTAAAGTATGTAGATCTTGTGAAGTGTAGTGAATAATTTCTCATGCACCAGGAATCCACCTTCCCAATGGAATTTTATATTACCACAAAATGAATAAATATAATAATATTAGATGATCATCACACATTGCGGGGGATAATAGCTTGACAAAGATGTCATAACTTATTCTTCATCAATAATGATGTTTCTTTAGAGACCGTAATGCTAAGCTTTTTGTGTTCCATAATTTAGGCCCAGCAATTTAAGAACTAATTATTTTAGGAAACACAGAAACCAAAGGAAATGCCTAAATAAACATGCCACTATTTAAAGGTATATGAAACAGTGCTCCATTAGAAAAAATGTACTATATGTTAAATCAAAGTAAACATAAAAGAAAACAGAGAGTGTTAAAAAAAAAAAAGCAAACAACTTGTTTTCTTGGAAAATGAGCACTTACAAATTCCACTGCCTATAGTGACATAAGGAAGCTGACATGCTGAGAACTTTAGTTACATTCTGCCACTTCTGAGCATGGACAAGAAACTGACTTCCCATTTCTTTACCATTTACTGAACACTAACGGTCATATTATGAGTGGAGCGACATAGTTTGCGCACGGGCGATATTGGGTTTTCGTGTTCATTTGCGCGCAAGTTAAAAGTAAACGCGATTGTTTGAATGAGTGTAAAGGACTCATTTATTTTTCCCCAGGCCGTATCTAGTCTGAACATTAGACATAACCTATAAGTATCCAGTACTTTCTCTTTATACTACAGTTTCACATAGGTTCTACACTTTTATTCTTTTATGTGTGTTTGTCTTGGGGGTATATTTTAACATTAATATTAAAAGTTAATGTTTATATTGTTGTTTGTGTAACTTTACCTACCTAGTATTTGTATATTCTGTTAGCGAGTGCCCTTATGGTGCTTCTTTCTCACTAGACATATATATTAAGTCACTGGCACTGAGCACCCTCCACATACTTCTTTTGTGGATCAACATTAGTAACATTGTGTCACACACGTTTCTTACTAATATATAGAAATATGTTTTTATGAATAAATAGAACATATTCTTGTATGTGAAGAACATTAGAATGCGAAATATTCATATTTTTATGTTGGGTTAGTGGACTTCAGAATATGTGTTGGGGTTAGCGCGAGAGGGGGATGTTAGGTTTTTTTCCCACTTCTTTTTCTCCATTGACTTATATGGGGGAATAGGTTACGCGCATGCAATATTATTTGTTTTTTTGCGCACAACTCATAATAGGAGCGCATCCCGATGCGTAAAAAGTTTACTTCTAGTGCAGTTAACGCTGAACGGGAGTGTTAAATAGTGCTCCACTTTTAATCTGGCGCTAAGCCAGCTCATGTTGCTCTAGAAGATTTATGACATCAAGCTATATATGCCTTTCTGTAGAGACTCCAGCCCCCTTGTCGTTTTTTGACAGGAAGTAATGGACCGGGCACAAATTAAGTAAAAAAAAATAAATAAAATGTCAAAACATTTTAAAATTATGAATAATACATACTGCAATGGTTTCTAAGCCACTGTATAAGTATACGCCACTGCTTAGTGTTTTTTTTTTTACTACAACATTGAAACATACTGTTTTATATGCCTTTAAATAGAAAATTTTCTACTTTTTTATACTGATATCACAGGAATGTCCAGCCTAAGGCTTGTGGACCACAAATGCTCCTTATCTGCCTCCAGACGTGTCTCCTGGTTTGTAAGCCACAAATGGTAAATGTCTATTGTTGTAAATCAAATTTACTTTATATATTGTAAGTCTGTGTGTATTAGTGGATTTGTTAAACTTATTTTGCTAAGTAATGTCTCATTTTATTTACATATATGTATTTTCTAAAAGAATAAATCCATTCTTCAGGAACTGATACAGAACAACTCCTCTTTATATTTAAAAGGAGCTACTTATTGGTTCTTTTCTTTCTCGTTAACTTCATTTTTTCTTCTTGTTCTTTTTATCCTTCTTTTCTATATATATAAATTGTTTCAGTTTCTGTTATTATGTGTGTTCAAACATGTTGCTATTATATTCAATGTCTAATTTCTCAACCGCGGTCCCCAAGTGCCCCCAACAGGACAGGTTTTCATTATAGCTAAACTAGAGCACATGTGAAATAATCAGCTGATGGGCGAGAGCAGGTTAGTAACCATGGTTACTGATCAGCTGATTACTTCACCTGCACGCTGGTTCAGCTATAATGAAAACCTGGCCTGTTGGGGGTACTTGAGGACCGTGGTTGAGAAATACTGGTGTAGATCTTGCTCATTATTGGCATAGGCTCTTTTTCTTGATTTATGTTCTTTTTGTGTGTGGAAAAAATGATATATATATATATATATATATATATATATATAAAGCATAAATCCATCAGCTCTGCTAGTAGACAAAACATAATTTATGCTTACCTGATAAATTTATTTCTCTTGTGATGTATTGAGTCCACGGATTCATCCATACTTGTGGGATATTCTCCTTCCCTACAGGAAGTGGCAAAGAGAGCACCCACAGCAGAGCTGTCTATATAGCTCCTCCCTTAGCTCCACCCCCCAGTCATTCGACCAAAGGCTAGGAAGTAAAAGGGTGCAGTGGTGACTGAAGTATTTTAAATAAAAATATATTGCCTGTCTTAATAAACAGGGCGGGCCGTGGACTCGATACATCACAAGAGAAATAAATTTATCGGGTAAGCATAAATTATGTTTTCTATTGTAAGATGTATCGAGTCCACGGATTCATCCATACTTGTGGGATACCAATACCAAAGCTTTAGGATACGGATGAAGGGAGGGACAAGACAGGGACCTTAAACGGAAGGCACCACTGCTTGTAGAACCTTTCTCCCAAAAATAGCCTCCGAAGAAGCAAAAGTATCGAATTTGGAAAATTTGGAAAAAGTATGAAGCGAAGACCAAGTCGCCGCCTTACAAATCTGCTCAACAGAAGCCTCATTTTTAAAAGCTCATGTGGAAGCCACTGCTCTAGTAGAATGAGCAGTAATTCTTTCAGGAGGCTGCTGGCCAGCAGTCTCATAAGCCAAACGGATGATGCTTTTCAGCCAAAAGGAAAGAGAGGTAGCCGTAGCCTTTTGACCTCTCCGTTTACCAGAATAAACAACAAACAATGAAGATGTTTGACAGAAATCTTTAGTTGCTTGTAAGTAGAACTTTAAAGCATGAACCACATCAAGATTGTGCAACAGACTTCCTTCCTTGATGAAGGATTAGGACACAGTGAAGGAACAACAATCTCCTGATTGATATTCCTATTAGAAACAACCTTAGGAAGAAACCCAGGTTTGGTACGCAAAACCACCTTATCTTCATGGAAAACAAGGTAAGGTGAGTCACACTGTAAAGCAGATAACTCAGAAACTCTTCGAGCCGAAGAGATAGCTACCAAAAACAAAACTTTCCAAGATAGAAGCTTAATATCTATGGAATGCATAGGTTCAAACGGAACCCCTTGAAGAACTTTAAGAACTAAGTTTAGGCTCCATGGTGGAGCAACAGGTTTAAATACAGGCTTGATCCTGACCAAGGCCTGGCTAAATGCTTGAACGTCTGGGACATCTGCAGACGTTTGTGTAAAAGAATAGACAAAGCAGATATTTGTCCTTTTAATGAACTAGCTGATTATCCCTTTTCCGATCCTTCTTGGAGAAAAAACAATATTCTAGGAATCCTAATCTTACTCCATGAGTAACCCTTGGATTCACACCAATAAAAATATTTGCGCCAAATCTTATGATAAATCTTCCTGGTGACAGGCTTTCTAGCTTGAATCAGGGTATCAATGAGCGACTCAGAGAAACCACGCTTTGATAGAATCAGGCGTTCAATCTCCAAGCAGTCAGACGCAGAGAAATTAGATTTGGATGCGTGAATGGACCTTGGATTAGAAGGTCCTGCCTCATTGGCAGAGACCACGGTGGAACCGATGACATGTCCACTAGGTCTGCATACCAAGTCCTGCGTGGCCACGCAGGTGCTATCAGAAACACCGAAGCCCTCTCCTGCTTGATTCTGGCAACCAGACGTGGGAGGAGAGGAAACGGTGGAAATACATAGGCCAGATTGAAGGACCAGGGCACTACTAGAACATCTATCAGTACCGCCTGGGGATCCCGGGACCTGGACCCGTAACGAGGAAGTTTGGCATTCTGTCGGGACACCATTAGATCCAATTCTGGTGTGCCCCATAGCTGAGTCAGCTGGGCAAATACCTCCGGATGGAGCTCCCACTCCCCCGGATGAAAAGTCTGATGACTTAGGTAATCCGCTTCCCAGTTCTCTACTCCTGGGATATGGATTGCTGAGAGATGGCAAGAGTGATCCTCCGCCCATTGGATTATTTTGGTTACCTCCATCATCGCTAGAGAACTCCGTGTTCCTCCTTGATGATTGATATAAGCTACAGTCGTGATGTTGTCCGACTGAAATCTGATGAATTTGGCCGCAGCAAGCTGAGGCCACGCCTAAAGCGCATTGAATATCGCTCTCAGTTCTAGAATGTTTATCGGGAGGAGAGTTTCCTCCTGAGACCATAAGCCCTGTGCTTTCAGGGAGTTCCAGACTGCACCCCAGCCTAGCAGGCTGGCATCTGTCGTTACTATGAGCCACTCTGGCCTGCGGAAACACATTCCCTGAGACAGGTGGTCCTGAGACAACCACCAGAGAAGAGAATCTCTGGTCTCCTGGTCCAGATTTATTTGAGGAGATAAATCTGCATAATCCCCATTCCACTGTTTGAGCATGCCTAGTTGCAGTGGTCTGAGGTGTAGGCGGGCAAAAGGAACTATGTCCATTGCCGCTACCATGAGTCCGATTACCTCCATACACTGAGCCACTGATGGCCGAGGAATGGAATGAAGAGCTCGGCAAGTGGTTAAGAGTTTTGATTTTCTGACCTCCGTCAGAAATATTTTCATTTCTACTGAGACTATCAGAGTCCCTAGGAAGGAAACTCTTGTGAGAGGGAAGAGAGAACTCTTTTTTATATTCACCTTCTTCCCGTGAGATCTCAGAAAAGCCAACACGATGTCCGTGTGAGACTTGGCTAGTTGGAAAGTCGATGCCTGAATTAAGATGTCGTCTAGATAAGGCGCCACTGCTATGCCCTGCGGTCTTAGAACCGCCAAAAGGGACCCTAGCATCTTTGTGAAAATTCTGGGAGCCGTGGCCAACCCGAAGGGAAGGGCCACGAACTGGTAATGCCTGTCCAGAAAGGCAAATCTGAGGAATTGATGATGATCTCTGTGAATAGGGATGTGTAGATACGCATCCTTTAAGTCCACGGTAGTCATATATTGACCCTCCTGGATCAAAGGCAGAATAGTCCGAATAGTCTCCATCTTGAATGATGGCACTCTGAGGAATTTGTTTAGAATTTTGAGATCCAAGATTGGTCTGAAAGTTCCCTCTTTTTTGGGAACCACAAACAGGTTTGAGTAAAACCCTAGCCATTGTTCCGCTTTTGGAACTGGGCGGATCACTCCCATGGTATGTAGGTCTTCTAGACAGCGTAAGAACGCCTCTCTCTTTGTCTGGTTTGCAGACAATTGAGAAATGTGAAATCTCCCCTTTGGGGGGGGAGTCTTTGAAGTCCAGAAGATATCCCTGGGACACAATTTCTAAAGCCCAGGAATCGTGAACATCTCTTGCCCAAGCCTGAGCGAAGAGAGAGAGTCTGCCCCCCACTAGATCCGGTCCCGGATCGGGGGCTACTCCTTCATGCTGTCTTAGAGGCAGCTGAAGGCTTCTTGGCCTGTTTACCCTTGTTCCAAGCCTGGTTAGGTCTCCAGACTAACTTGGATTTGGCAAAATTCCCCTCTTGCTTTGCAGCAGAGGAAGCTGAAGCGGGACCACCCTTGAAGTTCCGAAAGGAACGAAAATTATTTTGTTTGGTCCTCATTTTATTTGTTTTATCCTGAGGGAGGGCATGGCCTTTCCCTCCAGTGATGTCTGAAATAATCTCTTTCAGTTCAGGCCGAATAGGGTCTTTCCTTTGAAAGGAATGTTCATAAGTTTAGATTTTGATGACACATCAGCAGACCAGGACTTAAGGCATAGTGCCCTGCGTGCTAAAATGGCAAAACCTGAATTCTTTGCTGCTAATTTAGCCAGTTGGAAAGCGGCATCTGTAATGAAAGAATTAGCCTACTTAAGGGCCTTAATTCTATCCATAATATCCTCTAATGGAGTCTCCATCTGAAGAGCCTCTTCTAGAGCCTCAAACCAGAAAGCAGCTGCAGTAGTTACAGGAACAATGCATGCAATAGATTGGAGAAGAAAACCTTGATGAACAAAAATTTTCTTCAGGAGACCCTCTAATTTTTTATCCATAGGATCTTTGAAAGCACAACTGTCTTCGATAGGTATAGTTGTACGCTTAGCAAGAGTAGAAATAGCTCCCTCCACCTTAGGGACCGTCTGCCACGAGTCCCGCATGGTGTCAGATATGGGAAACATTTTCTTAAAAACAGGAGGGGGAGCGAACGGAATACCTGGTCTATCCCACTCCTTAGTAACAATATTCACAATCCTCTTAGGGACTGGAAAAACATCAGTGTAAACAGGAACCTCTAAGTATTTGTCCATTTTACACAATTTCTCTGGGACCACTATAGGGTCATAATCATCTAGAGTCGCTAATACCTCCCTGAGCAATAAGCAGAGGTGTTCAAGGTTAAATTTAAAGGCCGTCATATCAGAATCTGTCTGAGGAAGCGTCTTTCCTGAATCAGAAATTTCTCCCTCAGATAACAATTCCCTTACCCCTACTTCAGAACATTGTGAGGGTATATCGGATACGGCTACTAAAGCGTCAGACGGCTCAGCATTTGTTCTTAACCCAGAGCTGTCACGCTTTCCTTGTAAACCAGGCAGTTTAGATAAAACTTCTGTGAGGGTTGTATTCATAACTGTGGCCATGTCTTGTAAAGTAAATTAATTTGACGCACTAGAGGTACTTGGCGTCACTTGTGCGGGCGTTACTGGTTGTGACACTTGGGGAGAGCTAGATGGCAAACACTCATTCTCTTCTGTCTGAGAATCATCTATTGTAATATTTTTAAGTGCAAAAATATGCTCTTTATAATTTATAGACATATCAGTGCAAGTGGGACACATTCTAAGAGGGGGTTCCACAATGGCTTCTAAACACATTGAACAAGGATTTTCCTTGGTGTCAGACATGTTAAACAGGCTAATAATGTAACAAGCAAGCTTGGAAAACACTTTAATCAAAGCAAATAACACTTAGAAAAAAACGGTACTGTGCCTTTAAGAGAAAAAAAGCTGCACAAACTCTGCAAAACAGTGTAAAAAAGCAATAAACTCAACTATATTTTTACAGTAGCATCATAAAGCCTTAGTAACTTTGCACAGCTATGCAAATAAACATTTAAACCCTTAATGTAAAAACCGGATTGACAAAACATCAAAAACCGGTAAAAAAATGTTCAGCACCTTGCCACAGCTCTGCTGTGGCGCCTACCTGCCCTTTAGGAACGATTTGTGGGGGAAAAAACTTCTTTACAGCCCAAAACACAGTAGGAACCTCTGGAGAAGCAGCTGGATGTCTCTGAGGAAAAGAAACTGCACAACTGAGGCCTGAAAATAGGCCCCTCCCACCTCACTCGATGTTATGGGGCCTAAAAGAAACACACCAGAGTGTTTCTAAACTAGCCATGTGGGTTAATAACCCTTAAACCAGCCACAATGACCCCTTAAAGTCCCTCAAAAAACGTTATATTTGCATTTTTTATAAATAAACAAAAACGTTTTTTCCTATCAGTGTCACCAGTAACTAATGAGCCCTTTATGCAAGCTGGGATTCCTACTAAGTGTCTGAATACAGCTTACCCTTCCCTCATGGGGATACTGTCAGCCTTTTCTAGAATTATCACAGTCTGTCTAGAAAAAAAATAGACTGAACATACCTCAATGCAGTTTAGCCTGCAAACTGTTCCCCCAACTGAAGTTTTTCTGTACTCTTCAGCCCTTGTGAGAACAGCAGTGGATCTTAGTTACAGAGTGCTAAAATCATCATCCTCCCTGCAGAAATCTTCATCTCTTTTCTGCCAGAGAGTAAATAGTACACACCGGTACCATTTAAAATAACAAACTTTTGCTTGAGAAAATAAAAACTAACATTTTTGTCACCACACTCACTTTACCCTTCCTAGTTACTTAGAGTAGGCAAAGAGAATGACTGGGGGGTGGGGCTAAGGGAGGAGCTATATAGACAGCTCTGCTGTGGGTGCTCTCTTTGCCACTTCCTGTAGGGAAGGAGAATATCCCACAAGTATGGATGAATCCGTGGACTCGATACATCTTACAAGAGAAAATGAAAAATCATATAAAAAGATTTGAACAATCCCACATTATTGTGCTGCTTAGCAAATTCAAACAAAAAACATAACAGGGGTTTATACTCACCGATCTTACTGCTGCAAGAACATTAATAATTTTCCCATTGAGACTTTGCCCATTCGCCACAATGTCACCCAATGAGTAGTAATCTTGTGAGTCTTTGGTAGGAAGATGCATTAGAGACAGGAGAGTGTTGTTCACTTCATATTGGGAGCAAACACTGACTACGGAATGAACTTCGCTAATTAGCAATCTGTAATAACTAGAGGAGTAGTTAACATAATGGTACCTATCCAGACTACATAAAATTATAGCTGCCATTTAGCTGCATTGCAAAACTGAAGTGTTAATCTTTTTTTTCCATCACTTATCCCTCTCTCGAAGTTCTCCAGTTTCACTAAAACTGGTGTAGCATACAACATCTGAAAGTCTGTTTAAAAAGCAAAGAGGAGGATGTTGGCAAGTGAATTGGCACTTGTGATGAACTAGACCACAAGTCCTAATTTTTACATTTGTTATCCATTAAACAAAATATAAAAGGGTGTGGTGTATAGACTGGCCAGTATACTCGCAATTTAGCTCCATAATGAAGATAAACACAGAGAAATAGTTTTTTATATTATATTAGCACATCTAAGCAAGTTCCCCGCTTGGCTGTCTAGTGAGTGGTTTCTGTATTGCTGCAATAATCCTGTTAAGGGATCGCTGTGTTAAAACAGTATTTGAAGCAAAAAAAATTAGATTTTGCATATCTAATTTGCATATCTTACCCAGAATCCTCTTGGGCATTGGTAACAATGTATGCAGTGGAGGCTCCTCCATTTGTGCACTTGCGCACGTGCCCCCCTGCCAGATGCTGAGAAAAAAAAAATTATGCTGAATAAAATATAATTTTTCCAATAGCCCCCTATTGGAAAAATTATATTTTATTTCTAACCCCCAAAAATAAAATTCTGATGGTTTTTTTTTAAATAAAATTAAAAAATTTTTTTTTGTGTGTGTGTTTCTTTAAAAAAATCGCACGTGCGATAGAGCCCTATATCATGCCTGTCAGTGATGTCTATGTTCACTGCAGGCATCTGGGCCAGCCTCAAAGCAATTCTATATTGATGCCTGATCGCACAAGCTGAACTGTGCGAGTGGGGAGGGACATGTTCAAGCCAAGTTCAGCCTGTGCTCTGATAGGCTGCATCACCGGCTCCTCCCCCGCATCAACAGGCGTTCTAGCCATACAGAGCTGACCTGTGCTGTTATTGAATTGCAGCAGTTACACAGCACCAATGTTCCCTCTAATCATGAGCGCGATTAAGGCCGCGCATCTTGGAGCGCCAAAAGCCTCAGCAGAGCAGAGCTCAGTTTTGTAAGAGCAGGGCCCAGGGTGATGATCGCGGTAGATGGGGATGCGCATGTTGATGGAAACTCCCGTAACACCATTTCAGAGGTCCGGTAAGGCTCCCTTATTATTTACATATCCGCTATCACTGACCTTACACGGATATTTTATCGGGCAATCTGACGGCCCTAATGCTTACAGGGAGTGCAGAATTATTAGGCAAATGAGTATTTTGACCACATCATCCTCTTTATGCATGTTGTCTTACTCCAAGCTGTATAGGCTCGAAAGCCTACTACCAATTAAGCATATTAGGTGATGTGCATCTCTGTAATGAGAAGGGGTGTGGTCTAATGACATCAACACCCTATATCAGGTGTGCATAATTATTAGGCAACTTCCTTTCCTTTGGCAAAATGGGTCAAAAGAAGGACTTGACAGGCTCAGAAAAGTCAAAAATAGTGAGATATCTTGCAGAGGGATGCAGCACTCTTAAAATTGCAAAGCTTCTGAAGCGTGATCATCGAACAATCAAGCGTTTCATTCAGTCAACAGGGTCGCAAGAAGCGTGTGGAAAAACCAAGGCGCAAAATAACTGCCCATGAACTGAGAAAAGTCAAGCGTGCAGCTGCCAAGATGCCACTTGCCACTAGTTTGGCCATTTTTCAGAGCTGCAACATCACTGGAGTGCCCAAAAGCACAAGGTGTGCAATACTCAGAGACATGGCCAAGGTAAGAAAGGCTGAAAGACGACCACCACTGAACAAGACACACAAGCTGAAACGTCAAGACTGGGCCAAGAAATATCTCAAGACTGATTTTTCTAAGGTTTTATGGACTGATGAAATGAGAGTGAGTCTTGATGGGCCAGATGGATGGGCCCGTGGCTGGATTGGTAAAGGGCAGAGAGCTCCAGTCCGACTCAGACGCCAGCAAGGTGGAGGTGGAGTACTGGTTTGGGCTGGTATCATCAAAGATGATCTTGTGGGGCCTTTTCGGGTTGAGGATGGAGTCAAGCTCAACCCCCACTCCTACTGCCAGTTTCTGGAAGACACCTTCTTCAAGCAGTGGTACAGGAAGAAGTCTGCATCCTTCAAGAAAAACATGATTTTCATGCAGGACAATGCTCCATCACACGCGTCCAAGTACTCCACAGCGTGGCTGGCAAGAAAGGGTATAAAAGAAGAAAATCTAATGACATGGCCTCCTTGTTCACCTGATCTGAACCCCATTGAGAACCTGTGGTCCATCATCAAATGTGAGATTTACAAGGAGGGAAAACAGTACACCTCTCTGAACAGTGTCTGGGAGGCTGTGGTTGCTGCTGCACGCAATGTTGATGGTGAACAGATCAAAACACTGAGAGAATCCATGGATGGCAGGCTTTTGAGTGTCCTTGCAAAGAAAGGTGGCTATATTGGTCACTGATTTGTTTTTGTTTTGTTTTTGAATGTCATAAATGTATATTTGTGAATGTTGAGATGTTATATTGGTTTCACTGGTAAAAATAAATAATTGAAATGGGTATATATTTGTTTTTTGTTAAGTTGCCTAATAATTATGCACAGTAATAGTCACCTGCACACACAGATATCCCCCTAAAATAGCTATAACTAAAAACAAACTAAAAAACATAATTTATGCTTACCTGATAAATTCCTTTCTTCTGTAGTGTGATCAGTCCACGGGTCATCATTACTTGTGGGATATTAACTGCTCCCCTACAGGAAGTGCAAGAGGATTCACCCAGCAGAGTTGCTATATAGCTCCTCCCCTCTACGTCACCTCCAGTCATTCGACCAAGGACCAACGAGAAAGGAGAAGCCAAGGGTGTAGTGGTGACTGAAGTATAATTTAAAAAATATTTACCTGCCTTAAAAAACAGGGCGGGCCGTGGACTGATCACACTACAGAAGAAAGGAATTTATCAGGTAAGCATAAATTATGTTTTCTTCTGTTAAGTGTGATCAGTCCACGGGTCATCATTACTTGTGGGATACCAATACCAAAGCAAAAGTACACGGATGACGGGAGGGATAGGCAGGCTCTTTATACAGAAGGAACCACTGCCTGAAGAACCTTTCTCCCAAAAATAGCCTCCGAGGAAGCAAAAGTGTCAAATTTGTAAAAAGTATGAAGCGAAGACCAAGTTGCAGCCTTGCAAATCTGTTCAACAGAGGCCTCATTCTTAAAGGCCCAAGTGGAAGCCACAGCTCTAGTGGAATGAGCTGTAATTCTTTCAGGAGGCTGCTGTCCAGCAGTCTCATAAGCTAAACGAATTATGCTACGAAGCCAAAAAGAGAGAGAGGTAGCAGAAGCTTTTTGACCTCTCCTCTGACCAGAGTAAACGACAAACAGGGAAGACGTTTGTCGAAAATCTTTAGTTGCCTGTAAATAAAATTTAAGGGCACGAACTACATCCAGATTGTGCAAAAGACGTTCCTTCCTCGAAGAAGGATTTGGGCACAAGGATGGAACAACAATCTCCTGATTGATATTCCTGTTAGTGACTACCTTAGGTAAGAACCCAGGCTTAGTACGCAGAACTACCTTATCCGAGTGAAAAATCAAATAAGGAGAATCACAATGTAAGGCTGATAACTCAGAGACTCTTCGAGCCGAGGAAATAGCCATTAAAAATAGAACTTTCCAAGATAACAACTTTATATCAATGGAATGAAGGGGTTCAAACGGAACACCCTGTAAAACGTTAAGAACAAGGTTTAAACTCCATGGTGGAGCCACAGCTTTAAACACAGGTTTAATCCTGGCCAAAGCCTGACAAAAAGCCTGAACGTCTGGAACTTCTGACAGACGCTTGTGTAACAGAATGGACAGAGCTGAGATCTGTCCCTTTAAGGAACTAGCGGATAACCCCTTTTCTAAACCTTCTGTAGAAAAGACAATATCCTAGGAATCCTAACCTTACTCCAAGAGTAACCTTTGGATTTGCACCAATATAGGTATTTACGCCATATTTTATGGTAAATCTTTCTGGTAACAGGCTTCCTAGCCTGTATTAAGGTATCAATAACTGACTCAGAAAAACCACGCTTTGATAAGATCAAGCGTTCAATTTCCAAGCAGTCAGCTTCAGAGAAGTTAGATTTTGATGTTTGAAAGGACCCTGAATCAGAAGGTCCTGTTTCAGAGGTAACGACCAAGGTGGACAGAATGACATGTCCACCAGATCTGTATACCAAGTCCTGCGTGGCCATGCAGGCACTATTAGAATCACTGATGCTTTCTCCTGTTTGATTCTGGCAATCAATCGAGGAAGCATCGGGAAAGGTGGAAACACATAAGCCATCCTGAAGGTCCATGGTGCTGTCAAGGCATCTATCAGGACTGCTCCCGGATCCCTGGATCTGGACCCGTAGCGCGGAAGCTTGGCATTCTGTCGAGACGCCATGAGATCTATCTCTGGTTTGCCCCAACGTCGAAGTATTTGGGCAAAGACCTCTGGATGAAGTTCCCACTCCCCCGGATGAAAAGTCTGACGACTTAAGAAATCCGCCTCCCAGTTCTCCACTCCCGGGATGTGGATTGCAGACAGGTGGCAAGAGTGAGACTCTGCCCAGCGAATTATCTTCGATACTTCCATCATTGCTAGGGAGCTTCTTGTCCCTCCCTGGTTGATATAAGCTACAGTCGTGATGTTGTCCGACTGGAACCTGATGAACCCCCGAGTTGCTAACTGGGGCCAAGCCAGAAGAGCATTGAGGACTGCTCTCAATTCCAGAATGTTTATTGGAAGAAGACTCTCCTCCTGATTCCATAGTCCCTGAGCCTTCAGAGAATTCCAGACAGCGCCCCAACCTAGTAGGCTGGCGTCTGTTGTTACAATTGACCAGTCTGGCCTGCTGAATGGCATTCCCCTGGACAGATGTGGCCGATAAAGCCACCATAGAAGAGAATTTCTGGTCTCTTGAATGGAATGAAGGACACGGCATGCATTTAGAAGTTTTGTTAACCTGTCCTCTGTCAGGTAAATCTTCATTTCTACAGAATCTATCAGAGTCCCCAGGAAGGGAACTCTTGTGAGTGGAAAGAGAGAACTTTTCTCTTCGTTCACTTTCCATCCATGCGACCTTAGAAATGCCAATACTATCTCTGTATGAGATTTGGCAGTTTGAAAGCTTGAAGCTTGTATCAGTATGTCGTCTAAGTACGGAGATACTGAAATTCCTCGCGGTCTTAGTACCGCCAGAAGAGTGCCCAGAACCTTTGTGAAGATTCTTGGAGCCGTAGCCAGTCCGAATGGAAGAGCTACAAACTGGTAATGCCTGTCTAAAAAAGGCAAACCTTAGATACCGGTAATGACTTCTGTGAATCGGTATGTGAAGGTAAGCATCCTTTAAATCCACTGTGGTCAAGTACTGACCCTCTTGGATCATGGTCAAAATTGTTCGAATAGTTTCCATCTTGAACGATGGAAATCTTAGGAATTTGTTTAGGATCTTTAAATCCAAGATTGGCCTGAAGGTTCCCTCTTTTTTGGGAACTACAAACAGTTTTGAGTAAAACCCTTGTCCTTGTTCCAACCGCGGAACTGGATGGATCACTCCCATTAATAAAAGATCTTGTACGCAGCGTAGAAACGCTTCCTTCTTTGTTAGGTTTGTTGACAACCTTGACAGATGAAATCTCCCTCTTGGGGGAGAGGATTTGAAGTGCAGAAGGTATCCCTGAGATATGATCTCTAACGCCCAGGGATCCTGAACATCTCTTGCCCAAGCCTGGGCGAAGAGGGAAAGTCTGCCCCCCACTAGATCCGGTCCCGGATCGGGGGCCCTCAATTCATGCTGTCTTAGGGGCAGCAGCAGGTTTTCTGGCCTGTTTGCCCCTGTTCCAGGACTGGTTAGGTTTCCAGCCTTGTCTGTAGCGAGCAACAGCTCCTTCCTGTTTTGGTGCAGAGGAAGTTGATGCTGCTCCTGCTTTGAAATTACGAAAGGAATGAAAATTGGACTGTCTAGCCTTGGCTTTGGCCTTGTCCTGAGGCAGGGCATGACCTTTACCTCCTGTAATGTCATCAATAATCTCTTTCAAGCCGGGCCCGAATAAGGTCTGCCCTTTGAAAGGAATATTAAGCAATTTAGATTTAGACGTAACATCAGCTGACCAGGATTTTAGCCACAGAGCTCTGCGTGCCTGAATGGCAAATCCTGAATTTTTAGCCGCAAGTTTAGTTAAATGTACTACGGCATCTGAAATAAATGAATTAGCTAACTTAAGGAATTTAAGTTTGTGTGTGATGTCATCTAGTGTGGATGATTGAAGTGTCTCTTCCAGAGACTCAAACCAAAATGCTGCTGCAGCCGTGACAGGCGCAATACATGCAAGAGGTTGCAATATAAACCCTTGTTGAACAAACATTTTCTTAAGGTAACCCTCTAATTTTTTATCCATTGGATCTGAAAAAGCACAGCTATCCTCCACTGGGATAGTGGTACGCTTAGCTAAAGTAGAAACTGCTCCCTCCACCTTAGGGACCATTTGCCATAAGTCCCGTGTGGCGGCGTCTATTGGAAACATTTTTCTGAATATAGGAGGGGGTGAGAAAGGCACACCGGGTCTATCCCACTCCTTAGTAACAATGTCAGTAAGTCTCTTAGGTATAGGAAAAACGTCAGTACTCGTCGGTACCGCAAAATATTTATCCAACCTACACATTTTTTCTGGGATTGCAACTGTGTTACAATCATTCAGAGCCGCTAATACCTCCCCTAGTAACACACGGAGGTTCTCAAGCTTAAATTTAAAATTTGAAATGTCTGAGTCCAGTTTATTTGGATCAGAACCGTCACCCACAGAATGAAGCTCTCCGTCTTCACGTTCTGCAAACTGTGACGCAGTATCAGACATGGCCCTTGCATTATCAGCGCACTCTGTTCTCATCCCAGAGTGATCACGTTTACCTCTTAGTTCTGGTAGTTTAGCCAAAACTTCAGTCATAACAGTAGCCATATCTTGTAATGTGATTTGTAATGGCCGCCCAGATGCACTCGGCGCTACAATATCACGCACCTCCTGAGCGGGAGATGCAGGTACTGACACGTGAGGCGAGTTAGTCGGCATAACTCTCCCCTCGTTTGGTGAAATATGTTCAATTTGTACAGATTGACTATTTTTTAAAGTAGCATCAATACATTTAGTACATAAATTTCTATTGGGCTCCACTTTGGCATTAACACATATAGCACAGAGATATTCCTCTCAATCAGACATGTTTAACACACTAGCAAATAAACAGCAACTTGGAAATACTTTTCAAAGTAATTTACAAATAATATGAAAACGAACTGTGCCTTTAAGAAGCACAGAAAAATATTATAACAGATAAAATAATTAAGTTATAGCATCAATCTTTGTCAAAATATACAGTTTTAGCAAAGGATTGTTCCCCTCAGCAAATGATAACTAACCCAGGCAGCAGAAAAAAATACACAAATAAACGTTTTTTATATCACAGTCAATACCATCAGCACAGCTCTGCTGTAATGATTACTTCCCTCAAAAAAGGCTTTTGAGATCCCTGAACTCTGTAGAGATGAACCGGATCATGCAGGAAGAAAATGAACCTCTGACTGAGTTTTTTCTGATGCGTAGTGAAAGCACCAAAATGGCCCCTCCCCCACACACATAACAGTGAGAGGGATCAGTGAACTGCTCTAATTTAAATCAAAACTATTGCCAAGTGGAAAAAAAGTGCCCAAAATATTTTTTCACCCAGTACCTCAGAGAAAAAAACGTTTTTACATGCCAGCAAAAAAACGTTTTACCTCAATAATTAATTGTCATTTAAAACCTATTGCAAGTCCCTGCAAAATAGGTTAAGTCTATGTATACAGTTTAAAAGCCAGAGAAGTACCATTTCCCAGAAAACTGAAGTGTAAAATATACATACATGACAGCCTGATATCAGCTACATCTACTGCATTCAAGGCTGAGTTTACATTATAACGGTATGGCAGGATTTTCTCATCAATTCCATGTCAGAAAATAATAAACTGCTACATACCTCTTTGCAGATTAATCTGCCTGCTGTCCCCTGGTCTGAAGTTTACCTCTCCTCAGATGGCCGAGAAACAGCAATATGATCTTAACTACTCCGGCTAAAATCATAGAAAAACTCAGGTAGATTCTTCTTCAAATTCTACCAGAGAAGGAATAACACACTCCGGTGCTATTATAAAATAACAAACTTTTGATTGAAGATATAAAAACTAAATATATCACCATAGTTCTCTCACACATCCTATCTAGTCGTTGGGTGCAAGAGAATGACTGGAGGTGACGTAGAGGGGAGGAGCTATATAGCAACTCTGCTGGGTGAATCCTCTTGCACTTCCTGTAGGGGAGCAGTTAATATCCCACAAGTAATGATGACCCGTGGACTGATCACACTTAACAGAAGAAACTACTTCCAAAACTATTCAGCTTTGATATTAATGAGTTTTTTGGGTTCATTGAGAACATGGTTGTTGTTCAATAATAAAATTAATCCTCAAAAATACAACTTGCCTAATAATTCTGCACTCCCTGTATAATAAGACGGCCACGAGCGACGCTGTGGATTACAAATACACCACCGCTAGCCTAGCTTCATTTTTTTCAAACACTGGGGTATTCCTCCGGCTCCTATACAAACATGTGAGAAATATCTTGTAACTACGGACTAGGATTCTATACTATCACCTGGGGCTGGGATATTTTTTCAGTATCTTTTTGGGATACAAGAGGCATCCTTTTTTCAACATCATTGACTTTATCTTCTTTTTATACTATCCAGATTTTTAATATTATTAACATCTCATTTTTAGTTGTGCCCACAACATGCGTTTTGAATTAATTGGATGGATGAATGATTACATTAATATATGTTTTATGCTTATCAGTTTATTACATTTTATTTGTAGTAAATCCCTAAATAATTTATATATATTTAAATACTTTGGATTTTTTGGATCTGATATTTATTTTATTATATTATATTTTCTGAACTAATTTTAAAACAAGTGTACACCTCTAGCTTTTCAAGCGCCACTCTATTATTCTTTTCTTTGATTTATAAGATGCTTATCTATTAGAGTTTACTAAATGTTTGCATTAGGTTTAGGATTAAGGGTAATCTTGTGTCACTTCTGCATAAGTGACTCCCATGAACTGTTGCTTTGCTTTTTTGCACACAGCACACTTTAGATTCTGCAGTTTAGATAAATTGTTTGCTAACCAAATGTTGGTTTGCTGGGTGTGAGGTGAGTGTGTGTGGCTGTGTGAGTGTGTGTGGCTGTGTGAGTGTGTGTGGCTGTGTGTGTGGATGTGTGTGTTTAAGAGCTTGTGAGGGTGTGAGTGTGCTTGAGAATGTGAGGGAGAGGGTGTGAGTGTGCTTGAGAATGTGAGGGAGAAGGTGTGAGTGTGCTTGAGAATGTGAGGGAGAAGGTGTGAGTGTGCTTGAGAATGTGAGGGAGAAGGTGTGAGTGTGCTTGAGAATGTGAGGGAGAGGGTGTGAGTGTGCTTGAGAATGTGAGGGAGAGGGTGTGAGTGTGCTTGAGAATGTGAGGGAGAGGGTGTGAGTGTGCTTGAGAATGTGAGGGAGAGGGTGTGAGTGTGCTTGAGAATGTGAGGGAGAGGGTGTGAGTGTGCTTGAGAATGTGAGGGAGAGGGTGTGAGTGTGCTTGAGAATGTGAGGGAGAGGGTGTGAGTGTGCTTGAGAATGTGAGGGAGAGGGTGTGAGTGTGCTTGAGAATGTGAGGGAGAGGGTTATGTGAATATCTGTGTGTGGGTTTGTGTATGTGTGTTATGTTTTCAAGTGCGCACACATTTTGATCACTTGCCCAAAATTTGCACAGGTAAATTTTTTGGCGCCCACTTCTCAACAAAATTAGAGGGAACATTGTTGGGCACCCTTGTTTTTTTGTTGATTTGAATACCTGTAACTACCTAGCACTGATAAATTGGAAGACAAAATTGGTTTGGTGAGCCCATTAAGCCTTAAACTTCATAGACAGGTGTATCCAATCATGAGAAAAGGTTTTAAGGTGGGCAATTGCAAGCTGTTCTCTATGACTCTCCTCTAAAGAGTGGCAACATGGGGGCCTCAAAACAACTCTCAAATGACCTAAAAACAAAGATTGTTCAACATCATGGTTTAGAGGAAGGCTACAAAAAGCTATTGCATAGATTTAAGATGTCAGTGTCCACTGAGAGGAACATAGTGAGGATATGGAAGACCACAGGCACAGTTCTTGTTAAGCCAGAAGTGGCAGGCCAAGTAAAATATCGGAGAGGCAAAGGATGGTGAGAACGGTCAAAAACAGCCCACAGACCACCTGCAAAGACCTGTACTGGGAATCTTGTTGAGGGTCTCATGGATTCCACTCAATATCAGCAGATACTTGAGAATAATGTTGAGGAATCAGTCACAAACTTTAGTTGAAGTTACCCCAGGGGCTGGATATTTCAACAAGACGATGACCAAAAACACTGCTGGTTCAAATGGGTGGGGCCATTTGAGGGGCGTGACTTTCTCAAAGGGGTGTGGCTTTTAAAGGGGGTGTGGCTTTTTAAAAGGGGTGTGTCTTTTCAAAGGGGCGTGGTTTTCTCATAGGGGTGGGGTCTTGTGCACCACCATCCTAAAAATTCACCAGCCGCCACTGAATGTATGTGGAGTTTTACTGGAGAAACGCAAGTGGGGAACTTGCCTAGATGTGCTAATTTTCTATGCAAAAATTTTAATTGATATATATATATATATATCAATGCTGTGTTGTGATCAGAGTTGCACAAGCTGTGGCTGTTAGTTTGTCGGCATGAAAACGAGGCTCCATTAAATTCTATGGGGGAAATGCGATTATGCAATCGCAATTATGTGAAGCGCCCTTTTGAGCATAAGGATCCGACTACGAAGTCGTGTTCTTTTTACTTTCAACTTGTAATACGTGAGCACATTAGCACGTGTGGTAAAAAAAACCATGCATGCGGATTTGTGCTCCAACAGTACACGGTTTGTTTAACCATAACCAGTGCTATATAAACCGCATAAATATCAGACCCAAACAATAGAATTATTAGTGATAAATGACAGATAATCATATGTATAATGGCAATGAATGTATTTTTAATCGTTATATGTACTCTAAATCAGTTACCTGATACTGTAATCTTGATATATTATGTATTCACCGAACATTCTGACAAATATGTGGCTAACTATCTTACATGCAGAGATCATGACGTTTTTAATTTACCTCGGTGTTGAAGGATTAAATTTTTCTTCTCGCTCAACATCTTTTGTTTGTACAAGTGGATTTTCAATTCTAACTGAAGGGAAATTAAACAAAATCAATTATTTTTACACTTACATTATCAATACAAATAAAAATGTGTTCAGCACTGTGTAAACCAACCAGAGAGAATGCAATGTAGAAATTAAATGTATATTATGTCTTCTGTCTTTTCAGGTCTTTGTAATATATGTTGCATGTGTTTTCATGAAAATATTGGCTTCACATAGCAATTATAACATTTTTGGGAATGAAAATGTTAGGGAATTAGTCATACATCTGCTTGACCCCTTTGTGGCAGAATAATAGTGTTTAAATTGTAACGAAGTTTTGATGCAAACACTATTAGTAAAAATGAAATCACGCAATCGTTAAGGCCGAAATCAGATCATGGGGGACTGCCTGCACTGCTAGACACACCCCAGGCCGATCCTTGCCTTCTACAAAAGGGGGAAGCTGCAGGACGCCTTATATGGTAGGACATTCCATGCCGTCCTAACGGCTTTAAAGCCCAGCTCTGTTAGGACAGCATGGAACGTCCTAACGGTGAGAAGGGGTTAACAAACATTCAATTTTTCTTTGTTTATCTATATCATATTTAATACATACAAATTCAAAAATATATATATTATTGATTTATTGCACTGTTACATAAATATAATCTATGTTGCACCTTTAAACTATTTTTAAAAATATAGTGGTCTCCCTCTCGATCCAGATATTAGGGGCCCCTGAACTACAGCAAAGAAAGTAGGCTGCAGTTCCATTTTTAAATGCAGGCTATGCTTGGAACGTTCCGTGATGTCACCACATGTGTGTGTAGTGACATCACAGGTAACAAACAAATCCCTGATGATCTATGAGTTTCTTTTTAGTGAGTCTGCAGCTAGAGGGCTTTAAAGCTCATATTCCATGTAAAATGCAGGTGATTGCCTTAAAAACTGCAATAACCTGCAGCAGCACTTATACCCAGGGGGAAGGGGCTTCTCCCTTGTTTGTGCTAAAGTTACAATTGACTCCTCATTTAAAAGGGGAGAATTCCCTTTTTTACTTGAGGTCACTAGTCCACCTGGGATGCAAGTGATCACTGTTAAAAACAGTGATCAACTGCCTCACTAGAAACCAGGTAATTTCTAGTTGTGAGGGATATGGCCTACTATAGAGCCTCTGGGGCTGATTTAACAAGGGGTGAATGGCCCCTGTTCCCCTTGTTTCACCCCCTGCTAGCGGCCAATTGGCCACAAATCTGCAGGGGTGGCATTGCACAAGCAGTTCACTAGAACTGCTTGTGCAATGTTAAATGCCAACAGCGTATGCTGTTGGAAATTCAGCTATGTCGGGCGGACATGATCGCTCCAGCGATAGTAAATCTGCCCCTCTATCTCTTACTCTGATTTAACTAGAGGGATATGAAACCCCACAAGTGAAAGAAGGTATTCTCCTCTTTTAAAAGGAGGTCAACCCCCCTCTATTTATCAGGTGAGCATCATAGTAATGGTGATCATCTGCTCCAAGAATACACTGTGCAGTATTTAATGAGGCAGAATGGACACTTCTAGAGTCCTGTCCTCTCCCATTAAATAAAGAGAGGTATGAGACCCCGGTTTGGTGGAAGCCATTCTTCTATTTATATGTTCTGGTTTCACACATTTAAAAAATAATATATCCATATTAATCTATAATTCTAATTAACATCTTCATTGCCAAGCCACATTAAATTGCATTGCAGATCCACATTATGCAGCAGACAATGGTTTAAACCAAACATTTTGTTTCAGACAGGTAGGTTACATACAGAAGTAAGAATCTAAGAAATTGCATTTCTAATTATTGGGGAGGGGGTGAATATTCTCAAGCTCTGAATATAACCACTACTTAGGCAAAGTAATTAAACATTGGGTGCATCATCAAAACATTAAAGGGACACTGAAACCAAATTTTTCTTTCGTGATTCAGATAGAGCATGACATTTTAAGCAACTTTCTAATTTACTCATATTATCAAATTTTATTCATTCTCTTGGTATGGGTTCAGTGTCCCTTTAACAACTATATTATACCTGGCATTGCAAAACTGGGAACAAAGTGGATATAGCATGTATTTTTAAATACAGATGAAGCATTTCTGACTTCTTATATAAGTTTACAAATAAAAACAAACAAATAATATTGCAACATACCACAATCTCCAACACGGAAACTGGCAGAAAGAGACTTTATGTATTCCTCTCTTCCCCAGGAAGATGCATTTATAAACGATGTTGGAGAATCTCTTATTGTAAAACTGAATGTGTATCTCTCTAACCCAATATCTACGAAGATAAACTGTTTTTACTAAACATGCATAAGTAATATCTTACTTCTTTATAGAGCACTTATATCAGATTGCTCTATAGAGGCTACAAATGTTTACTTGTATTGTGAGAAAACTTACCGTATAGCAATGGTATAACCCACTGCTTGTGGTAACATCCATAGGTGTAAGATATTATGGATTTACAGATTTGCAAGAGGGTTTTATGGGATAGTAAAGTTAGTTGGTGGGAAAAGTACATGATTTAGATAAAGTACATTTAAAGCGACAGTCTAGTCAAAATTAAACTTTGATGAATCAGATAGGGAATGCAATTTTAAACAACTTTTCAATTCACTTTTATGATCAAATTTGGTTTGTTCTCTTGGTATTCTTTGTTGAAAGTTAAACCTAGGTAGGCTCATATGCTAATTTCTAAAACCTTGAAGGCCGCCCCTTATTTCAATGCATTTGGCAGTTTTTCACAGCTAGAGGGCGTAAGAGCCTGTGAGAAGGCACTGATTGGCTAAATGCAATCTGTCAAAAAAAAAATGAAATAAGGGGGCAATCTGCAAAGGCTTAGATACAAGGTAATCACAGAGGTAAAAAGTATATAAATATAACTGTGATAGTTATGCAAAACAGAGGAATCTGTAATAAAGGGATTATCTATCTTTTAAAAAAATAACAATTCCGGAGTAAA
This sequence comes from Bombina bombina, assembly GCF_027579735.1. Classification (NCBI taxonomy): domain Eukaryota; kingdom Metazoa; phylum Chordata; class Amphibia; order Anura; family Bombinatoridae; genus Bombina; species Bombina bombina. Next base: position 42,992 of record NW_026512432.1, on the reverse strand, counting down.
CTATCCCTTTAATAGTTGGTTTTATGTAGATATTTAATTGCCTGAAAATTTTAAAAGAATCGGTTGGATAAAGATTGACGGCTAGATTTAGAGTTCTGCGGCCAAAGGGGTGCGTTAGCTACGCATGCTTTTTTCCCCCTGCACCTTTTAAATACCGCTGGTATTTAGAGTTCACAGAATGGCTGCGTTTTCAGTGCGTTAGGCTCCAAAAAGGGAGCGTAGAGCATAATTTAACGCCACTGCAACTCTAAATTCCAGCTGTGCTTACGGACACGGCCAGCTTCAAAAACGTGCTCGTGCACGATTCCCCCATAGAAAACAATGGGGCCATTTGAGCTGAAAAAAAAACCTGCAAAAAAGCAGCGTTCAGCTCCTAACGCAGCCCCATTGTTTTCTATGGGGAAACACTTCCTACGTCTGCACCTAACACTCTAACATGTACCCCGAGTCTAAACACCCCTAATCTTACACTTATTAACCCCTATTCTGCCGCCCCCGCTATCGCTGATACCTGCATATTTTTTTTAACCCCTAATCTGTCGCTCCGTAAACCGCCGCTACCTACATTATCCCTATGTACCCCTAATCTGCTGCCCCTAACACCGCCGACCCCAATATTATATTTTATATTATATTATATTTATTAACCCCTAATCTGCCCCCCACAACGTCGCCTCCACCTACCTACAATAATTAAACCCTAATCTGCCGACCGAACCGCACCGCTACTATAATAAATGTATTAACCCCTAATCCGCCTCACTCCCGCCTCAATAACCCTATAATAAATAGTATTAACCCCTAATCTGCCCTCCCTAACATCGCCGACACCTAACTTCAAACATTAACCCCTAATCTGCCGACCGGAGCTCACCGCTATTCTAATAAATGTTTTAACCCCTAAAGCTAAATCTAACCCTAACCCTAATACCCCCCTAAATTAAATATAATTTAAATCTAACGAAATAAATTAACTATTATTAAATAACTTATTCCTATTTAAAGCTAAATACTTACCTGTAAAATAAACCCTAATATAGCTACAATATAAATTATAATTATATTGTATCGATTTTAGGATTAATATTTATTTTACAGGCAACTTTGTAATTATATTAACCAGGTACAATAGCTATTAAATAGTTAATAACTATTTAATAGTTACCTAGTTAAAATAATTACAAAATTACCTGGAAAATAAATCCTAACCTAAGTTACAATTAAACCTAACACTACACTATCAATAAATTAATTAAATAAAATACCTACAATTATCTACAATTAAATAAACTAACTAAAGTACAAAAAATAAAAAAGAACTAAGTTACAAAAAATAAAAAAATATTTACAAACAGAAAAATATTACAACAATTTTAAACTAATTACACCTACTCCTAGCCCCCTAATAAAATAACAAAGACCCCAAAATAAAAAAATGCCCTACCCTATTCTAAATTAAAAAAGTTCAAAGCTCTTTTACCTTACCAGCCCTTAAAAGGACCTTTTGTGGGGCATGCCCCAAATAATTCAGCTCTTTTGCCTGTAAAAAAAAACATACAATATCCCCCCCCCAACATTACAACCCACCACCCACATACCCCTAATCTAACCCAAACCCCCTTAAATAAACCTAACACTAAGCCCCTGAAGATCTCCCTACCTTGTCTTCACCTCACCGGGTTCAGCGATCGGTCCAGAAGAGGGTCCGAAGTCTTGATCCAAGCGGCGGCTGAAGAACTCCATCATCGGGCTGAAGTCGGAAGTCCATCATCGGGATGAAGTCTTCTATCAAGCGGCATCTTCAATCTTCTTTCTTCTGGAGCGGAGCGGAGCCATCTTCTTCCGAACCGACGCGGATCCATCCTCTTCAACCGACGCCTACTAGCCGAATGACGGTTCCTTTAAATGACGTCATCCAAGATGGCGTCCCTCGAATTCCGATTGGCTGATAGGATTTTATCAGCCAATCGGAATTAAGGTAGGAATATTCTGATTGGCTGATGGAATCAGCCAATCAGATTCAAGTTCAATCCGATTGGCTGATCCAATCAGCCAATCAGATTGAGCTCGCATTCTATTGGCTGATCGGAACAGCCAATAGAATGCAAGCTCAATCTGATTGGCTGATTGGATCAGCCAATCGGATTGAACTTGAATCTGATTGGCTGATTCCATCAGCCAATCAGAATATTCCTACCTTAATTCCGATTGGCTGATAAAATCCTATCAGCCAATCGGGATTCGAGGGACGCCATCTTGGATGACGTCATTTAAAGGAACCGTCATTCGGCGAGTAGGCGTCGCTTGAAGAGGTTGGATCCGCGTCGACTGGGAAGAAGATGGCTCCGCTCCGGAAGAAAGAAGATTGAAGATGCGGCTTGATAGAAGACTTCATCCCGATGATGGACTTCCGACTTCAGCCTGATGATGGAGTTCTTCAGCTGCCGCTTGGATCAAGACTTCGGACCCTCTTCTGGACCGATCGCTGAACCCGGTGAGGTGAAGACAAGGTAGGGAGATCTTCAGGGGCTTAGTGTTAGGTTTATTTAAGGGGGGTTTGGGTTAGATTATGGGTATGTGGGTGGTGGGTTGTAATGTCGGGGGGGGGTATTGTATGGGTTTTTTTTACAGGCAAAAGAGCTGAATTCTTTGGGGCATGCCCCGCAAAGGGTCCTTTTCAGGGCTGGTAAGGTAAAAGAGCTTTGAACTTTTTTAATTTAGAATAGGGTAGGGCATTTTTTTATTTTGGGGGGCTTTGTTATTTTATTAGGGGGCTTAGAGTAGGTGTAATTAGTTTAAAATTGTTGTAATATTTTTCTAATATTTGTAAATATTTTTTTATTTTTTGTAACATAGTTCTTTTTTATTTTTTGTACTTTAGTTAGTTTATTTAATTGTATTTATTTGTAGGTATTGTATTTAATTAATTTATTGATAGTGTAGTGTTAGGTTTAATTGTAGATAATTGTAGGTATTTTATTTAATTAATTTATTGATAGTGTAGTGTTAGGTTTAATTGTAGATAATTGTAGGTATTGTATTTAATTAATTTATTGATAGTGTAGTGTTAGGTTTAATTGTAACTTAGGTTAGGATTTATTTTACAGGTAATTTTGTAATTATTTTAACTAGGTAACTATTAAATAGTTATTAACTATTTAATAGTTATTGTACCTGGTTAATATAATTACAAAGTTGCCTGTAAAATAAATATTAATCCTAAAATAGCTACAATATAATTATAATTTATATTGTAGCTATATTAGGGTTTATTTTACAGGTAAGTATTTAGCTTTAAATAGGAATAATTTATTTTGTTAGATTTAAATTATATTTAATTTAGGGGGGTGTTAGGGTTAGACTTAGCTTTAGGGGTTAAAAAATGTATTATAGTATCGGTGAGCTCTGGTCGGCAGATTAGGGGTTAATGCTTGAAGTTAGGTGTCGGCGATGTTAGGGAGGGCAGATTAGGGGTTAATACTATTTATTATAGTGTTATTGAGGCGGGAGTGAGGCGGATTAGGGGTTAATAACTTTATTATAGTAGCGGTGAGGTCCGCTCGGCAGATTAGGGGTTAATAAGTGTAGGTAGGTGGCGGCGACGTTGGGGGGGGGGCAGATTAGGGGTTAATAAATATAATATAGGTGTCGGCGGTATTAGGGGCAGCAGATTAGGGGTACATAGGGATAATTTAGCTGGCGGCGGTGTACGGAGCGGCAGATTAGGGGTTAAAAAATTTAATAGAGTGGCGGCGATGTGGGGGGACCTCGGTTTAGGGGTACATAGGTAGTTTATGGGTGTTAGTGTACTTTAGAGCACAGTAGTTAAGAGCTTTATAAACCGGCGTTAGCCCAGAAAGCTCTTAACTCCTGGTTTTTTTCTGCGGCTGGAGTTTTGTCATTAGATTTCTAACGCTCACTTCAGCCACGACTCTAAATACCGGCGTTAGAAAGATCCCATTGAAAAGATAGGATACGCAATTGACGTAAGGGGATCTGCGGTATGGAAAAGTTGCGGCTGTAAAGTGAGCGTTAGACCCTTTCCTGACTGACTCCAAATACCAGAGGGCGGTAAAAACCAGCGTTAGGAGCCTCTAACGCTGGTTTTCACGGCTACCGCCCAACTCTAAATCTAGCCGTAAGTTTCTAAGTAGATGGCAATGCAGAGATAAAACCTTTTATGGAAGAGTGAGAAAGAAAAGATACACAAAGCTGCTTTAAAAAATAAGGCTTCAAAATGAAGGCCTTTTTCTTTGTTGTTGCTAAAAAGATATTGGTAATGTGCAATATTTATTTCTGACAATTTGAAGGTTAGAAAACAATGCAATGGTATAAAGGTGTTAAAATATGCAGTCAGAGTTGCTATATTTATTGAACCCAGTGAAGAGTTAAATACTGTTCCTGTGGATAGACCAAGGAGAAAAGCTTCAACAGGAACAGAAGACAGAGAAATATTTGAGATTAGGGCCAGAACGAACCAAAAATAGGTCCGGGCTTTTTAAAGCAGCTCACTACCTACATTTAGGGCTAGATAATAAGTGGAGTGCTAACAGTTACGTGCAAGCGATAATTGGTTTATCGTGGGTGTTTGCACGCATCAGGTTTTACACTCGTATTACAAGTTGAAAGCAACTGCCTGAGTGCATTTGAAGTTAACACTGGTTGGGTTAGTGCGTCCTCAGAGCTTTGGTTAACTGTTTTACAAAACAGAAAAGTGTCACAAAACACATCAAATATACATTACAAAGTAGGGATGTGCAGGGAAGAAATTTTCTTTAAAAACAAAAATTTTGTAACGAATATTCAAGGACATTCATTTCCCAGAATATTCGTTCTTTCCACTATTAGTTTTTCATTTAGTTTAAAAAACACATTAAGGTAAGTATTTTACCCTGAATGCACATCCCTATTACAAAGTACAGTTACACTCATAATAAAACCATCTAACAAAAATTATTAAAAATAAATATTACACACAAAAGTTATAAGGGCTCAAAGATATGTATATATTTATGTATATACGTTTGTACATATGCATTTATATGTGTGTATATATATATATATATATATATATATATTTACAGACATATATACACATATAAACACATAAATACATATGTCACACATATACAGACATATATATATATATATATATATATATATATATATATATATATATATATATATATATATATATATATATGTGCATTGGAACCCTTTCAAGTTAAGTAGATGAAAACATGTAAAAACATATTTATGCAATATTCATATTTAATAAAGTGTTATACTTAGTATTTATTGTAAATATTTCACATTCCAATGTTCTGCACATAGCAGAATATGTTCTATGTATTAATAAATATTCCTATATATATCTGTATGCATCTATAACTATATATAATCATATGTATATATATAAATCAATGTAAATATTTGCATAGGAAATTAGCACATCTAGGCTAGTATCCCCGCTTGCTTTTCCCCAGAAATTCTTAATATACAATGTTACCAATGCACAAGAGAATTGTGGGTAAGATATGCAAATTAGATATGCATATTCTCAGTTTTTTTGCTTCAAAATAACGTTTTGACACAGCGATCCTTTTAACAGGATTATTACAGCAAACCAGAAATTTGCTATACTGGTTTGCTGTAATAATCCTGTTAAAAGGATCGCTGTGTCGAAACAGTATTTTGAAGCAAAAAAATGAGAATTTGCATATCTAATTTGTATATTTTACCCACAATTCTCTTGTGCATTGGTAACATTGTATATTAAGAATTTCTGGGGAAAAGCAAGCAGGGATACTTGCCTAGATGTGCTAATTTCCTATGCAAATATTTACATTGATTTAATTTTGAGACATAGAGGATTTTAATTTCAGTTTTTTATCTCCCCCCCATAATTTTAATGAAGTTTGGTATATATATATATATATATATATATATATATATATATATATATATATATACACACACAGTATATATATATATATATATATATATATATGTGTGTTTGTTCAAAAAAACATCAAATATATAAAGAAATTAATAAAACATATTCTTTTATGTGAAGAACATAAGAACGTGAAATACTCATATTTTCATGCCATGTAAGTAGGGTGTTTTTTTCCACTTTTTCTTTTTTTTTTAAATAGAGTTCCACAGATCATACAGAATGCTCTCTTGAAGAATTAGTTATCTTAAGACGTGGTATGTAAATATTAAAGGGACACTGAACCCAATTTTTTTTTTCATGATTCAGATAGAGGATGACATTTTAAGCAACTTTCTAATTTACTTCTATTATCAAATTTTCTTCATTCTCGTGGTATCTTTATACCACGAGACTCATTATCCTCAGCATGGTACCCCAGGATTGGTGCAAAGCTGATGTGGTGCCACTCTTCAAAAAGGGAAGCAGGGATGATCCAGGAAGCTATAGACCAGTTAGTCTGACATCAATAGTGGGGAAGATATTTGAAGGGATTATAAGGAATTATATTGACAAGCATATTCGTGTAAACAAAATTATGAGTTATAATCAGCATGGTTTTAGGAGAAATAGATCATGAAACTAATCTAATTAGATTCTACAAGAAAGTAAGTAAAATATAGATAAAGGGGAATCAGTTGATGTGATATACCTAGATTTTGCAAAGGCATTTGATACAGTGCCACATGAGAGATTAATGCACAAAATTAAGGGACTGGAAATAGCTGAAAATGTTAGCTCATTAATAAATAACTGGATAAAAGATAGGGAGCCATGAGTAGTAGTAAATGGATCATACTCAGATTGGACAAAGGTAATCAGTGGAGTCCCCCAGGGATCAGTACCTGGCCCTGTTCTTTTTAATATTTTTATAAATGACTTGGAGCAAGGATTAAATAGCGACATCTCTATTTTTGCAGATGATACTAAGTTAAGTAAGGTCATTAGGTCAGAGCAGGATGAACTTTCGTTACAAATGGATCTGCAAAAATTAGAAGTATGGGCAAGTAAATGGAAAATGAGATTTAATACGAGAAAATGCAAGGTTCTACATTTTGGAAGTAAAAATAAGCAGGCAACGTATTTTTTAAATGGGACAAGACTTAGCCAAACAGAGGAGGAAAGGGATTTGGGAGTAGTAATAGATAACAAGCTAAAGATGGGTGCACAATGCAGGGCAGCGGCTTCAAAGACTAGTAAGATACTAGCATGTATTAAAAGAGGCATTGATTCAAGGGAGGAAAGCATAATTCTGTCACTATATAAAGCCCTGGTAAGACCTCACCTTGAGTATGGAGTGCAGTTCTGGGGACCAATCGCAAAAAAAGATATTGCAGAACTAGAAAAAGTTCAGAGAAGGGCCTTTTTCCTTAGAAAAAAGGCGCTTGAGAGGTGACATGATTACTTTATATAAATATATTCAAGGCCCATATACAGAGATGGAAGAAACATAATTTATGCTTACCTAATAAATTTATTTCTCTTGTGGTGTATCCAGTCCACGGATCATCCATTACTTGTGAGATATTCTCCTTCCCAACAGGAAGTTGCAAGAGGATCACCCACAGCAGAGCTGTCTATATAGCTCCTCCCCTAACTGCCACTTACCAGTCATTCGACCGAAGACAAGCAAGAGAAAGGAGAAACTATAGGGTGCAGTGGTGACTGTAGTTTAGAGTTAAAAAATACCTGCCTTAAAATGACAGGGCGGGCCGTGGACTGGATACACCACAAGAGAAATAAATTTATCAGGTAAGCATAAATTATGTTTTCTCTTGTAAGGTGTATCCAGTCCACGGATCATCCATTACTTGTGGGATACCAATACCAAAGCTAAAGTACACGGATGAAGGGAGGGACAAGGCAGGTACTTAAACGGAAGGAAGCACTGCCTGTAAAACCTTTCTCCCAAAAATAGCCTCCGAAGAAGCAAAAGTATCAAATTTATAGAATTTTGAAAAAGTATGAAGCGAAGACCAAGTCGCTGCCTTGCAAATCTGTTCAACAGAAGCCTCATTTTTAAAGGCCCATGTGGAAGCCACAGCTCTAGTAGAATGAGCTGTAATCCTTTCAGGAGGCTGCTGGCCAGCAGTCTCATAAGCTAAGCGTATTATACTTCTTAGCCAAAGCGAAAGAGAAGTTGCCGAAGCCTTTTGGCCTTTCCTCTGTCCAGAGTAGACAACAAACAAAGCAGATGTTTGACGAAAATCTTTAGTAGCTTGTAAATAATACTTTAAAGCACGAACCACGTCAAGATTGTGTAATAGACGTTCCTTCTTTGAAGAAGGATTAGGACACAATGACGGAACAACAATCTCCTGATTGATATTCTTATTAGATACCACCTTAGGTAAAAACCCAGGTTTGGTACGCAAAACTACCTTATCTGCATGGAAGATCAGATAAGGGGAATCACATTGTAAGGCAGATAACTCGGAAACTCTACGAGCCGAGGAAATAGCTACCAAAAATAGAACTTTCCAAGATAAAAGTTTGATATCTATGGAATGAAGAGGTTCAAACGGAACCCCCTGAAGAACTTTAAGAACCAAATTTAAACTCCATGGTGGAGCAACAGGTTTAAACACAGGCTTGATTCTAACTAAAGCCTGACAAAATGCCTGAACGTCTGGAACATCCGCCAGACGCTTGTGCAAAAGAATAGACAGAGAAGAAATCTGTCCCTTTAAGGAACTAGCTGACAATCCTTTCTCCAATCCTTCTTGGAGAAAAGATAATATCCTGTGAATCCTGACTTTACTCCATGAGTAACCCTTGGATTCACACCAATAAATATATTTACGCCATATCTAATGATAGATTTTCCTGGTGACAGGCTTTTGTGCCTGAATTAAGGTATCAATAACTGACTCGGAGGAGCCACGCTTTGATAAAATCAAGCGTTCAATCTCCAGGCAATCAGTCTCAGAGAAATTAGATTTGGATGGTTGAAAGGACCCTGAAGTAGAAGGTCCTGTCTCAGAGGCAGAGTCCATGGTGGAAGGGATGACATGTCCATCAGATCTGCATACCAAGTCCTGCGTGGCCACGCAGGCGCTATCAAGATCACTGATGCTCTCTCCTGCTTGATTTTGGCAATCAGACGAAGGAGCAGAGGAAACGGTGGAAACACATAACGTTGAACCAATTGTGCAAATACCTCCGGATGGAGTTCCCACTTCCCCGGATGAAAAGTCTGTCGACTTAGAAAATCCGCCTCCCAGTTCTCTACACCTGGGATATGGATAGCTGATAGGTGGCAAGAGTGAATCTCTGCCCAACGAATTATCTTTGAAACTTCCAACATCGCTAGGGAACTCCTTGTTCCCCCTTGATGGTTGATGTAAGCCACAGTCGTGATGTTGTCCGACTGAAATCTGATGAACCTCATTGTCGCTAGCTGAGGCCAAACTTGAAGAGCATTGAATATCACTCTTAGTTCCAGAATGTTTATTGGGAGGAGGGTCTCCTCCTGAGTCCACGATCCCTGAGCCTTCAGGGAGTTCCAGACTGCCCCCCAGCCCAGAAGGCTGGCATCTGTCGTTACTATTGTCCAATCTGGCCTGCGAAAGGTCATACCTTTGGACAGATGGGCCCGAGATAGCCACCAGAGAAGAGAATCCCTGGTCTCTTGATCCAGATTTAGTAGAGGGGACAAATCTGTGTAATCCCCATTCCACTGACTGAGCATGCAGAGTTGCAGCGGTCTGAGATGTAGACGAGCAAACGGCACTATGTCCATTGCCGCTACCATTAAGCCGATTACTTCCATACACTGAGCCACCGAAGGGCGAGAAGTGGAATAAAGAACACGGCAGGAATTTAGAAGTTTTGATAACCTGGTCTCTGTCAGGTAAATCCTCATTTCTACAGAATCTATTAGAGTTCCCAGAAAGGAGACTCTTGTGAGAGGGGATAGAGAACTCTTTTCTTCGTTCACTTTCCACCCATGCGACCTCAGAAATGCCAGAACTATGTCCGTATGAGACTTGGTAATTTGGAAATTTGACGCCTGTATCAGAATGTCGTCTAAATAAGGGGCTACTGCTATGCCCCGCGGCCTTAGGACCGCCAGAAGCAAAAAATAAAAACGGTACTGTGCCTTTAAGAAAAATAAAAAAGGTCAGAATTTGAAAAACAGTGAAAAAAAGCAGTAAATCAAACGAAATTTTTACAGTGTGTATAATAAGCTAACAGAGCATTGCACCCACTTGCAAATGGATGATTAACCCCTTAGTTTAAAAAACGGATCAAAAAAACGATATAGACGTTTTTTTTTAACAGTCACAACAAACTGCCACAGCTCTGCTGTGGCCCTACCTTTCCATACAAACGACTTTGGAAAGCCTAAAAGCCCTTTAGAGAGGTCCTATAGCATTCAGGAGACTTCTTGAGGGAAGCTGGATGTCTCAGTCTGCAAAAGTTACTGCGCAATTAAGCGCTAAATTAGGCCCCTCCCACTCATGTCTACAAAGTGGGAGGCCTAAGAAAACTGTTTCTAGGCAAATTTAAGCCAGCCATTTGGAAAAAAAAATAGGCCCCAATAAAGTTTTATCACCAAAACATATATAAAAACGTTTAAACACTCCCAGCAAACGTTTTATATGACAGGAATTGAAAAATAATAAGAGTATTACCTCTGACAGTAAGCATGATACCAGTCGCTATTAAATCACTGTAATCAGGCTTACCTTAAATAAATCTGGTATCAGCAGCATTTTCTAGCATTTACATTCCTCTAGAAAAAAATTAAACTGCACATACCTCATAGCAGGATAACCTGCACGCCATTCCCCAGCTGAAGTTACCTCTCTCTTCAGTTATGTGTGAGAACAGCAATGGATCTTAGTTACAACCTGCTAAGATCATTAGAGACCACAGGCAGATTATTCTTCTATTTTCTGCCTGGGACCAAAATAGTACAACTCCGGTATCATTTAAAAATAACAAACTTTTGAATTGAAGAAAAAATCAACTACATTTCACCACATCTCTCTTACTGCTTCCATGCTTGTCGAGAGTTGCAAGAGAATGACTGGTAAGTGGCAGTTAGGGGAGGAGCTATATAGACAGCTCTGCTGTGGGTGATCCTCTTGCAACTTCCTGTTGGGAAGGAGAATATCCCACAAGTAATGGATGATCTGTGGACTGGATACACCTTACAAGAGAAAGCTCTGTTTTTTCCAAGAAAATTGTTTCTGATAAGAGGTCACAATTTAAGGTTGGAGGAAAGGAGATTTAATCTCCTGCAACGGAAACATTTTTTCACTGTAAGAGCAATAAAATTGTGGAACTCATTACCAAAGGAGGTAGTGAATGCCAATACTCTAGATACATTTAAAAATAGTCTGGATACATTTATGTATATAAACAAAATTCATGGATATGATTGCTAGTATTAAATGGGTCACCTTTTAGTGGGGTTATTTAAGCTTAACTGGAGCTTTTTGTAAGTATTTTAGATTTGTATAGGCTGAACTCGATGGACTTCGGTGTTTTTTCAACCTTATCTACTATGTTACTATGTAAGAATGTAAGTTTAGATGCCGGCCCATTTTTGATGAACAACCTGTTCTTGCTGATTGGTGGATAAATTCATCCACCAATAAAAAAGTTCTGTCCAGAGGTCTGAACCAAAAAACTTAGATGCATTATTTCTCAAATAAAGATAGCAAGAGAACGAAGAAAATTTGATAATAGGAGTAAATTAGAAAGTTGCTTAAAATTGCATGCTCTATCTGAATCACGAAAGAAAAAAATTGGGTTCAGTGTCCCTTTAAATACTGAAAAAAAAATATGAATATTTATTATAGTTACTGATCTCCCTTCATATGGCAAGGGAGCACTGATCGTGCTTCCGTTACCATATGAAGGTAGATTGCCAGATAAATACAGAAAGTGACTGGGTACATAGTTTTGATAGGTGAATAAAAAACAAAACAAGGCTCTATTTCAGTTTTTTTAAATGTAGTGATAGAAAAATGCTAAATATTCTCTGGTCTTTTGGGCAAGTTTTTCTCTAAAATTCACAGTCCTTAAGGGTTATTAGGAAGTGTGACCATGCAAAGCTCCAGCAATACTTTCAGTATTAGTAAAGGTTCACAAGCAAAGCTGGGGAGGAGCTCATAACTAAGTGGCAGGGCAATCAGCCAATCACAGCACTGCTCATCTCCAGACTCCGTTTGAGACTATGGCCTCAATTCTAAAAAGATCCCTGTGCTGGTAAGATTCTATAAGAATGCTTGCCAGTCTTTCTAAATCCCTGGTGACATTATATAAAGCCACTTTTTACCCTGAAAACAGGGTGTCTTGCTGAGGGTTACCTATACTGCATTTTCGTATGGGAAGGAGATGCATACATTACTAAAGTGCACAATAAAATTCATAATTTAAACATCTTATAAAATGAATAATTAAACCATTCACTCAAAAATACGCAAGGAAAATTTGTATTATTATGGTGCATTAAACTTCGTAACGAAATTGTTCACCAAAAATCGTATTTTATCAAAAACGTAAAATGTGTAAGTAAATTACACAGGAATAAATCGCATTAACTATGCCCAGTGTTAATCATAATTTAAGTACACTGGATGCGTAATTGTTGTTTTTTGGTAAAATGGGCTGAACATGGGCGTTCCATGGGCGTATATGAAATTTTCTCTCAAATCCCAGTGTAATTCTATAAACATTTTCGCACTACAGTTCTCACTGTTTATTCTCACCAGTTAAAAAGTGGCGAGTTTTCATCAAAATACTCAAAACACGAATTATTCTGAATGGAAAACCTGTGCATACGAAAATTACCGCAAATTTAAGGTACAGTGCATTGAAAACAACGTAATTTGATTTGTAATATTGAACAAGCCGGTTTCTCCCTCTGTACCCCATTATTTGTATGGGAGACATCTCTCCACGCTCAGGGACAACCCTTTTTGATAGAATTTTATGAGGGGTGCCCCTGCGAGTGTTGGAGTGGAAAACCACATCTTGTCCGGCAAATTTTTTAGAATTAGGGCCTAGTTGTATCACTGAAGTTTAGAAAATAACACACCCAGCATTCACTCACAATTTTTTTGAAATTAGCCACCGCAGAGCCATCTCCCTACAAGTACTCCTGGGGGCCTATTTATTAATGTGCGAGCGGACATGATACGATGTAGCGTATCATGTCCGCCGCACATCGATAAATGCCGACAGCATACGCTGTCTGCATTTATCATTGCACCAGCAGTTCTTGTGAACTGCTGGTGCAATGCAGCCCCCTGCAGATTTGCGGCCAATGGACCGTTAGCAGGGGTGTCAATCAACCCGATTGGGTTAGCAGGGGGTGTCAATCAACCCGCTGCCTCATAGCAGGTGGACAAGTTATGGAGCAGCGGTCTTTAGACCGCTGCTTCATAACTTCTGTTTCAAACAGGGGCATCAAGCTCTATTCGGAGCTTGATAATTCGGCCCCCTGGAATGAGCTGCATGAACACAAAATAAATAAATGACAGGGAAATCATGGAATCCTTTCCCATTTCACAGTTGTTTCACTAAGTATAATGAAAGCTTAAAATGAAGTACATTTGGAGCTTAATTTCCTTTTAAAAAGCAAGTTTTTAGATATTTTTAAGGCTTTTACATGTAATAGAATTATATGACTGTGGTGAAGGTACGTCTTTTAAGATCTTTAAAGAGGCTAAAAAAGAAAGAAGAATACTAAAACCTGCACTAAAAGTGCTTGTTGACTCTTAAAATGACTGCAGGTTTATATTCAGAAATAAATTTCCTATTGTCCAGTAAATCAGAAATAATATTGCATTGTGCTACAACATTTAACAGATTCTATCTATAAATTGTATTATTTATACACAATAACCTCAAGTGTTTGGAATATCCCAGATATTTTAAAATGTATAGGTTGTTTTGTTTGGAAAATAATGTTAATTTTAATTAGAAAATTTATAGAAACATAACTGAGAGAAAAGTGACACAACATTTAATAATAAAAAAGAAATTCATGTAAGTCATTAGCTAGCACTAATTAAAAAATAATAATTTTAAAATCAGAAAAAAAAAGAAAACACAGTGGCATGCAACTATTAAAATATTCAAGAAAGAATAAAGCAGGCTTAACTTTTTCTGTCTGGAAATCCTTTGACATCTGTTTTTCCAATTACAATGCCTATTATGCTCTGAAAAATAAAAATGGTATGTTGTACACAAATAAAACACAGATGTTCTTAGATAATTAGATTTCACGGTCTTGTACTCTACAAGGTAAAATACACAAATTTCTCTACAGTATATATACAAGTATATTTGTTCCTCACAATACTGTAAATTTGTAACATGCTGTGTTAGATTATATGGAAACTCAGAAATCATAAACCACAAAAGCTGAAATTGATAGAAGGTAACGCAATACTGATTAATCCCACCCCGTTTAGTTATTCAATCAAACAGAGAAACATAGCTGTCTGTATGTTCTTTAACTGTTCAAATTTCGTAGGTCCCTTAGGTAAATTGTAGTCATTTGTAAAAACTTAACATGACATTTTAAATTATTTTAAAACTTTTAAACTCTGTATTAAACTGTGAAAATAAAAATAAAACATTACACATTTGGAACAAGGGGATTTACAGATTATCCATGAGCGGTGTCTCATACAATAATTTTAACCTTTTGGAAGCCAGAAAGGGAAACACAATGTACTGTAGCACTCAACAGAAGAGTTAAAGGGACATTCTAATGTAAAACATTATTAGTTGTGTCATACTGATCCAGAGCAGGATTTTATCTATGTGATTAACCTTGTTGTGGCAGTTAAATATATAGACCAAGTTTACATAGTTGGTGATAATTTATCAGGTGTAAAATGGTAACAATGGGCGCGATCAAATATACGGCGCAGGTTTCGGTGCAATCGTGGGAACCCGTGCCCCCCGTAATTTCACGTTGCACATCGGGGTATTACATATACTGCGCCGTTAGATGCTAAACTGGCGTAAGTAGGACAAACTGGCGATCTTCTGAAATGTGCGCAAATACACACTTTAGTGGTCGCAAGTAACTTACGCCAGTATTTTGTCCACGGAAAGTGTCAATAAAGAGTGGTTTTATGCAAATTAGGCTAACACTCGTAAAAATGAACCGCGATTTCATATAAAAATGCGACACGTAATTACGCTATGCAAAATTCATATATAAACCCAATGCGCAGCCGCCATTTTCTTCAGTGTGTTTGGATGGTTTGTTGAGCTACAGCACACTACACAGGAGTGGAGGATTAGTCAGAGTAGAGAGAGAGAGGCGCAAACAGAGGAGTTAGTTAGGTCGCATTGTTGTTTGATTAAGCTTGTACACTTACACATATTTTTGCATATTGCACACATTTTGCATACATACATATACAAATACACCACACTTTTTTTTCTAACACCTCACACATTTTATTTGAATTTCACAGTGTGATAGGCTGAGTGTTTGGTTGTGATTGTGTGTGATTGAACTGGGAGTGAGTGTGAGTGTGTGTAGTGTGATTTAGTGTGAAGATGGCAGGGAGAGGTAGGGCGGAGGGGAGGAGGGGAGAGGAGTGGCAGGGAGAGGAGTATTGGAGAGGACAGGAGGAGCAGTGGGGTCCCTGTCAGTGAGTAAGTGGAGTGGGGAGAGGGAGAGCTAGAAGGGATGATGGAAGGGGAGATGCCAGAGAGCCCCAGAGACCAGGCACATCTATGAGAGGGACAGAGGGTGCACATGTGGACAGAAGGGGGGAGGAGGGAGAGGATAGGGAGGAACCCACACCAGGGACATCACAGGGAGCAAGCCAGGTGTCCATGGAGGATGAGAGGTTGAGATGTCCCAACTTCTCATTTGAGGAAAATGTTGCCCTAGTCCAGACCATCATGGACAATTACAGGGCCCTCTTCGGGCAGGAGAAGGGCAAAGGCAGTGCCAAAAGGCGAAAAACGGCATGGTTGGCTGTAGAGGATGCCGTCAACAGTGTGGCCCCGCAGAGGAGGACTGTTGAGGGCCTGAAAAAGCGGTGGAATGACTGCAAGAGGCGGGTCAAAGAAAAGATGGGGCAGGAAGCTATGCACCAGAGGGGAACAGGCGGTGGTCCATCCCTGGACACAGAGTATAACACCTGGCAGGAGATGATACGCAGGTCCCTGAATATCACAGCAGTCCGTGGACTTCCAGGGGCTGGTGACTCAGGGGCTGCAACCACAGCACATCATGCTGGTGAGTAACATCCCACACACCAGTATTATATGTATTTGAGATATAACATCCTTTAATATCACACATTCATGTACACAATGAGGAGCATGGTATTTGGCCTACTAACAAAAACATCTATTATTATATTTGACATTAATGCTACTTAACACAATGCAATTCATGATATGAGGTGGAATAGTGCAATACTAACATGTCTCAGAGTAACACAGGCCACATGTAGAGTTTTCAGTAAATGGACACTATAGCCATCACAATACTTTTAGCTCAATAAAGCAGGTTCTGTGCCTACATCAGGCTAAAGTAAATTGTGTGACCATAGTGTCACTTAAAGAACACATTTTTTCCATCATTGACATGTACACATAACTATTGTATGAAACACATACACATGTTACAGAGTTTGACATGAGAATCAGTATAGGCCCTAGCATGTATCAATGTACATTGTATGCCCACATGGACATATATCTGACTGTACTAATCCCTCTCATCATTTGACTCCTCTGCAGAACCTCCTGTCACGAGGATACAAACAGGCATGCCGCCACCACCACCACCACCAGTTACAGGCATGCCGCCACCACCACCAGTCTTCAGGCAACCACATGAACAGTATGCTCCCAGGCATGAGCATGGTTGGATTGCTTCAGTTGAGGACCCGGGAGTGATGCCACCACCATTGCCATATGACCCCTGGCAAGATTCCTGGCCAGAGGAATATTGTTCTTTTGGCTTTGAGGGGGAGCCAAGACAGCCACAAAGGGTCCATGTATTTAACCCCCCCCCCCAACACAATCTCAGGGCAGTCATGGCTTTTACCCACAGACTATGTCACAAGAAGTGCCAACTGGACAGGCTGAGTGGTCACACACTGGTCATCAGTGGGACTATCAATCAACCCTGAGAGCTCCACCATCCTCATCACTTGAGCGAGTTCCACCATCCTCATCACTTGGTCGAGCTCCACCATCTGCAGATGAAAATATAGCAGAAAGTACTCAAGCACCAGCAGATGCAGCTGAACCTGCCCCACCAGAAACATCAGATGCAGCTGAACCTGCCCCACCAGAAATATCAGATGCAGCTGAACCTGCCCCACCAGACACATCAGATGCAGCTGAACCTGTACCTCAAGCAACTAGAAGCCCTGCTGCTCAAGATCCTGTGGATGCATTGTATTCTCCCCTGGGTGATGAATACATTGCACTCCAGAGGAGGCTCATAACAAGCTCAGAGAGCAGACAAAGAGGCCAAGAGAGGTTCCACAGGAGCCAAGAGAGGTTCTTCAGGAGCCAAGAGAGGTTACACAAACGTAGCATAGAGCTGCAGAGGGACATGGCAGCATCATTAAGTGGAAGTGTTCAAAACCAGTCACAGATTATGCAAATTCTGTCTGATATGCAGATGCAGATGGACAATAGATGGCAAGAACAAAATCAACTCTTGGGTGTGTTGGTTGAGCACTTTACACACCAGCAGGACACTGCCTCCAGCCTATCTGTGGCCAGCACACCAGCAGAAAAATCAGAATCTTCCCAAACTAGGAGAACAAGGAAATCCACTACAGTCACCTCAGGTCCCTCATCTAAGAAGCCAAAAAAGAAATAAATATTCTTATAGTTCACCATAAATCTTGTCCTCTGTTATTTACCATATAATTGTCATCCATATCCATGTAAGGTGTGTTTTAGTACACTAATATTGTTAAAACGTATAATAAGTGTGGAAATGTGTGTGGAAATGGCAAAAAAGGGTAATATTATCCTGTTTATGACATATTCTTGTACTATAATTCACATCCACAATAGTTGTTTATGAAGGGTACATATAGTAATATTCACTTCTAAGATGTAAATCAATGTATCTCACATCCAATATAAATTGACACATTGGTATATATAGTAGTGATGTTACTGATAGGGTGGGCATTATCAGGTGTTTTAAGGCTGCAAGTGAGAGGTTGTGGTGTCTGTGATTGGTTTGGCACAATTGCAAAGAGGCAGCCTTCAAGAAGGTCTTAGAAATTATCATATGAGCCATCCTAGGTTTTGCTTTCAACTAAGAATACCAAGAGAACAAAGCAAGTGTTAGAATTAAATCTGAAAGTAGTTTGAAATAACATGCCCTATTTAAAAGAAGAAGGTTTTCTTTGGACTTGACTGTCCCTTTATATATTTTGGCATCAATGCCAAGCTGTGTTAGCATTAGAATAAATTACACTCCAGTGGGTTTTAAAGAGATGAAGGTAATACAATTATGATTTCCCATTGTTCTCTCCTCCAAGTATTGTTGATTGTTTTGAGAAGAAATGTAAAGTAAATAAGCAAGTATATGTGCACAATGTGATAAAGTACCTACAAGCTCAATCCATTTGATTATGTTGTGGCTTCAAACTATTTCAAATACACAAATAAACCTTAAAAATCCAATATCATAGTATACTGTCCCTTTAACCTTGAGATGCTGCTTAAATGTATGTGTTTGTTAAGGCTTCCAGGGAGTTACGTTGCTTTTTTAGTCAGTGCAAGGGTTGCTGCGCCTGCAATATGTGGCGAGATGAGAATGGAGTAGATTTTCTGAATTCTGCGCGCTTAAGTCCTTACGCTGTATATTGGATGCCAAATTGCGTGGCTATTCTATGTTAGTCTATGGCTAAAAAAAATACGTCCGAAGGGTGAAATATACGCGTGTAACTTGTATGCTATGCCGTATATGTAATACCAAAATCGTTTAAAATCTGGCGGCGAAGGATTTTGCGGGCGACGCTGCATATGTAATGGAGGCCAATATTGCTAATCAAAATCCTGCATTGGCTTTAGTTTTACACACAGTATCCATTTCTATTGTATAGTTAGTCAATGTTGGGGGGGGCAGAAATTTACATATGTATATGTATTTATTAGCCATATAACTGATATCTTATGCCACTAACGAGATCTATATGAAATAGAAGATAATGGACATTTAGCAATCTTTAAAATGTCTCTTTCTTAAAAAAATAAAAAAAAATTATCCACACTATTTTGCCCATCTTTATGCATTATTGGCTGCTTTTGAGAGATGCAAATTTTGGGCAAGGTTCAGTAGTGATAAAAAGAAAGGATTTGTAGCGTAAACACGGTGCAAATTATTATTAAGCAGATCCCATTGATAATAGTAAACCGTGGCCGATATTGAGGAAGCCCAAATCGAAAAAAAATTACTATTTTTTTCAAGAGACTTTAGTGCTAAAAAGGAAAAAAATTAACCCTTAGCAGCCACCAATAATTCATTATCGGCAACTATGTAAACATGGTCATATTAAATTTGGGTCAGAAATGCATAATTTACTCTATTTTAGCATGTTATTTGTTTTTACTTAAATGTGATTTGGAAATAAATAAACAAACTGTAATATCACAGGATCCATTGTAAGATTAATACAAGAATGTTGTACAAAGGACATAATCCCCATATATAATTAATGACCTAAATGTTTCATTAGTTTTAAAGTTTTTCATTTTTGTTCTGGATCTTATCGTTCAGGTTTTTTGAGACTAGTGTTTTGCTATAAAAGTAGTGTCAGAGGACATAAAACAGTGACAAAAATGGCGGCATTCAAGAAAAAACAGAATTTATGTTTACCTGATAAATTACTTTCTCCAACGGTGTGTCCGGTCCACGGCGTCATCCTTACTTGTGGGATATTCTCTTCCCCAACAGGAAATGGCAAAGAGCCCAGCAAAGCTGGTCACATGATCCCTCCTAGGCTCCGCCTACCCCAGTCATTCGACCGACGTTAAGGAGGAATATTTGCATAGGAGAAACCATATGATACCGTGGTGACTGTAGTTAAAGAAAATAAATTATCAGACCTGATTAAAAAACCAGGGCGGGCCGTGGACCGGACACACCGTTGGAGAAAGTAATTTATCAGGTAAACATAAATTCTGTTTTCTCCAACATAGGTGTGTCCGGTCCACGGCGTCATCCTTACTTGTGGGAACCAATACCAAAGCTTTAGGACACGGATGAAGGGAGGGAGCAAATCAGGTCACCTAAATGGAAGGCACCACGGCTTGCAAAACCTTTCTCCCAAAAATAGCCTCAGAAGAAGCAAAAGTATCAAACTTGTAAAATTTGGTAAAAGTGTGCAGTGAAGACCAAGTCGCTGCCCTACATATCTGATCAACAGAAGCCTCATTCTTGAAGGCCCATGTGGAAGCCACAGCCCTAGTGGAATGAGCTGTGATTCTTTCAGGAGGCTGCCGTCCGGCAGTCTCGTAAGCCAATCTGATGATGCTTTTAATCCAAAAAGAGAGAGAGGTAGAAGTTGCTTTTTGACCTCTCCTTTTACCAGAATAAACAACAAACAAGGAAGATGTTTGTCTAAAATCCTTTGTAGCATCTAAATAGAATTTTAGAGCGCGAACAACATCCAAATTGTGCAACAAACGTTCCTTCTTCGAAACTGGTTTCGGACACAAAGAAGGCACGACTATCTCCTGGTTAATGTTTTTTTAGAAACAACTTTTGGAAGAAAACCAGGTTTAGTACGTAAAACCACCTTATCTGCATGGAACACCAGATAAGGAGGAGAACACTGCAGAGCAGATAATTCTGAAACTCTTCTAGCAGAAGAAATTGCAACCAAAAACAAAACTTTCCAAGATAATAACTTAATATCAACGGAATGTAAGGGTTCAAACGGAACCCCCTGAAGAACTGAAATAACTAAGTTGAGACTCCAAGGAGGAGTCAAAGGTTTGTAAACAGGCTTGATTCTAACCAGAGCCTGAACAAAGGCTTGAACATCTGGCACAGCTGCCAGTTTTTTGTGAAGTAACACAGACAAGGCAGAAATCTGTCCCTTCAAGGAACTTGCAGATAATCCTTTCTCCAATCCTTCTTGAAGAAAGGATAGAATCTTAGGAATCTTTACCTTGTCCCAAGGGAATCCTTTAGATTCACACCAACAGATATATTTTTTCCATATTTTGTGGTAAATTTTTCTAGTTACAGGCTTTCTGGCCTGAACAAGAGTATCAATAACAGAATCTGAGAACCCTCGTTTTGATAAGATCAAGCGTTCAATCTCCAAGCAGTCAGCTGGAGTGAGACCAGATTCGGATGTTCGAACGGACCTTGAACAAGAAGGTCTCGTCTCAAAGGTAGCTTCCATGGTGGAGCCGATGACATATTCACCAGATCTGCATACCAAGTCCTGCGTGGCCACGCAGGAGCTATCAAGATCACCGACGCCCTCTCCTGATTGATCCTGGCTACCAGCCTGGGGATGAGAGGAAACGGCGGGAATACATAAGCTAGTTTGAAGGTCCAAGGTGCTACTAGTGCATCTACTAGAGTCGCCTTGGGATCCCTGGATCTGGACCCGTAGCAAGGAACCTTGAAGTTCTGCCGAGAGGCCATCAGATCCATGTCTGGAATGCCCCACCGTTGAGTAATTTGGGCAAAGATTTCCGGATGGAGTTCCCACTCCCCCGGATGTAATGTCTGACGACTCAGAAAATCCGCTTCCCAATTTTCCACTCCTGGGATGTGGATTGCAGACAGGTGGCAGGAGTGAGTCTCCGCCCATTGAATGATTTTGGTCACTTCTTCCATCGCCAGGGAACTCCTTGTTCCCCCCTGATGGTTGATGTACGCAACAGTCGTCATGTTGTCTGATTGAAACCGTATGAACTTGGCCTTTGCTAGCTGAGGCCAAGCCTTGAGAGCATTGAATATCGCTCTCAGTTCCAGAATATTTATCGGTAGAAGAGATTCTTCCCGAGACCAAAGACCCTGAGCTTTCAGGGATCCCCAGACCGCGCCCCAGCCCATCAGACTGGCGTCGGTCGTGACAATGACCCACTCTGGTCTGCGGAAGGTCATCCCTTGTGACAGGTTGTCCAGGGACAGCCACCAACGGAGTGAGTCTCTGGTCCTCTGATTTACTTGTATCTTCGGAGACAAGTCTGTATAGTCCCCATTCCACTGACTGAGCATGCACAGTTGTAATGGTCTTAGATGAATGCGCGCAAAAGGAACTATGTCCATTGCCGCTACCATCAAACCTATTACTTCCATGCACTGCGCTATGGAAGGAAGAGGAACGGAATGAAGTGTTTGACAAGAGTTTAGAAGTTTTGTTTTTCTGGCCTCTGTCAGAAAAATCCTCATTTCTAAGGAGTCTATTATTGTTCCCAAGAAGGGAACCCTTGTCGACGGAGATAGAGAACTCTTTTCCACGTTCACTTTCCATCCGTGAGATCTGAGAAAGGCCAGGACTATGTCCGTGTGAGCCTTTGCTTGAGGAAGGGACGACGCTTGAATCAGAATGTCGTCCAAGTAAGGTACTACTGCAATGCCCCTTGGTCTTAGCACCGCTAGAAGGGACCCTAGTACCTTTGTGAAAATCCTTGGAGCAGTGGCTAATCCGAAAGGAAGCGCCACGAACTGGTAATGCTTGTCCAGGAATGCGAACCTTAGGAACCGATGATGTTCCTTGTGGATAGGAATATGTAGATACGCATCCTTTAAATCCACCGTGGTCATGAATTGACCTTCCTGGATGGAAGGAAGAATTGTTCGAATGGTTTCCATTTTGAACGATGGAACCTTGAGAAACTTGTTTAAGATCTTGAGATCTAAGATTGGTCTGAACGTTCCCTCTTTTTTGGGAACTATGAACAGATTGGAGTAGAACCCCATCCCTTGTTCTCCTAATGGAACAGGATGAATCACTCCCATTTTTTAACAGGTCTTCTACGCAATGTAAGAATGCCTGTCTCTTTATGTGGTCTGAAGACAATTGAGACCTGTGGAACCTCCCCCTTGGGGGAAGCCCCTTGAATTCCAGAAGATAACCTTGGGAGACTATTTCTAGTGCCCAAGGATCCAGAACATCTCTTGCCCAAGCCTGAGCGAAGAGAGAGAGTCTGCCCCCCACCAGATCCGGTCCCGGATCGGGGGCCAACATTTCATGCTGTCTTGGTAGCAGTGGCAGGTTTCTTGGCCTGCTTTCCCTTGTTCCAGCCTTGCATTGGTCTCCAGGCTGGCTTGGCTTGAGAAGTATTACCCTCTTGCTTAGAGGACGTAGCACTTGGGGCTGGTCCGTTTCTACGAAAGGGACGAAAATTAGGTTTATTTTTGGCCTTGAAAGACCTATCCTGAGGAAGGGCGTGGCCCTTACCCCCAGTGATATCAGAGATAATCTCTTTCAAGTCAGGGCCAAACAGCGTTTTCCCCTTGAAAGGAATGTTAAGGAGTTTGTTCTTGGAAGACGCATCCGCTGACCAAGATTTCAACCAAAGCGCTCTACGCGCCACAATAGCAAACCCAGAATTCTTCGCCGCTAACCTAGCCAATTGCAAAGTGGCGTCTAGGGTGAAAGAATTAGCCAATTTGAGAGCACGGATTCTGTCCATAATCTCCTCATAAGGAGGAGAATCACTATCGATCGCCTTTACTAGCTCATCGAACCAGAAACACGCGGCTGTAGTGACAGGGACAATGCATGAAATTGGTTGTAGAAGGTAACCTTGCTGAACAAACATCTTTTTAAGCAAACCTTCTAATTTTTTATCCATAGGATCTTTGAAAGCACAACTATCTTCTATGGGTATAGTGGTGCGTTTGTTTAAAGTAGAAACCGCTCCCTCGACCTTGGGGACAGTCTGCCATAAGTCCTTTCTAGGGTCTACCATAGGAAACAATTTTTTAAATATGGGGGGAGGGACGAAAGGTATACCGGGCCTTTCCCATTCTTTATTTACAATGTCCGCCACCCGCTTGGGTATAGGAAAAGCTTCTGGGAGCCCCGGGACCTCTAGGAACTTGTCCATTTTACATAGTTTCTCTGGGATGATCAAATTCTCACAATCATCCAGAGTGGATAATACCTCCTTAAGCAGAGCGCGGAGATGTTCCAACTTAAATTTAAATGTAATCACATCGGGTTCAGCTTGTTGAGAAATTTTCCCTGAATCTGAAATTTCTCCCTCAGACAAAACCTCCCTGGCCCCCTCAGACTGGTGTAGGGGCATTTCAGAACCATTATCATCAGCGTCCTCATGCTCTTCAGTATCTAAAACAGAGCAGTCGCGCTTACGCTGATAAGTGGGCATTTTGGCTAAAATGTTTTTGATAGAATTATCCATTACAGCCGTTAATTGTTGCATAGTAAGGAGTATTGGCGCGCTAGATGTACTAGGGGCCTCCTGAGTGGGCAAGACTCGTGTAGACGAAGGAGGGAATGATGCAGTACCATGCTTACTCCCCTCACTTGAGGAATCATCTTGGGCATCATTTTCAGTGTCACATAAATCACATTTATTTAAATGAGAAGGAACCTTGGCTTCCCCACATTCAGAACACAGTCTATCTGGTAGTTCAGACATGTTAAACAGGCATAAACTTGATAACAAAGTACAAAAAACGTTTTAAAATAAAACCGTTACTGTCACTTTAAATTTTAAACTGAACACACTTTATTACTGCAATTGCGAAAAAGTATGAAGGAATTGTTCAAAATTCACCAAAATTTCACCACAGTGTCTTAAAGCCTTAAAAGTATTGCACACCAAATTTGGAAGCTTTAACCCTTAAAATAACTTTAACCCCTTTACAGTCCCTGGTATCTGCTTTGCTGAGACCCAACCAAGCCCAAAGGGGAATACGATACCAAATGACGCCTTCAGAAAGTCTTTTCTATGTATCAGAGCTCCTCACACATGCGACTGCATGTCATGCTGCTCAAAAACAAGTGCGCAATACCGGCGCGAAAATGAGGCTCTGCCTATGATTAGGGAAAGCCCCTAGAGAATAAGGTGTCTAAAACAGTGCCTGCCGATATTATTTAACAAAAATACCCAGATTAAATGATTCCTCAAGGCTAAATATGTGTAATATATGAATCGATTTAGCCCAGAAAATGTCTACAGTCTTAATAAGCCCTGTGAAGCCCTTATTTACTGTCTGAATAAAAATGGCTTACCGGATCCCATAGGGAAAATGACAGCTTCCAGCATTACATCGTCTTGTTAGAATGTGTCATACCTCAAGCAGCAAAAGACTGCTCACTGTTCCCCCAACTGAAGTTAATTCCTCTCAACAGTCCTGTGTGGAACAGCCATGGATTTTAGTAACGGTTGCTAAAATCATTTTCCTCATACAAACAGAAATCTTCATCTCTTTTCTGTTTCAGAGTAAATAGTACATACCAGCACTATTTTAAAATAACAAACTCTTGATTGAATAATAAAAACTACAGTTAAACACTAAAAAACTCTAAGCCATCTCCATGGAGATGTTGCCTGTACAACGGCAAAGAGAATGACTGGGGTAGGCGGAGCCTAGGAGGGATCATGTGACCAGCTTTGCTGGGCTCTTTGCCATTTCCTGTTGGGGAAGAGAATATCCCACAAGTAAGGATGACGCCGTGGACCGGACACACCTATGTTGGAGAAATGTGTCTGGCCTTATTTATGGTGAGCACTTTCATTGCTTGAGACAGAAACACACAGTGGGGATAAGCCTTCTCCCACATCACACAAGCTTACAAGGCTAAAAAATAAAAATTAAATAGGCAAAGGGGGAGATTATGTTTCTGTTACACACACCCAGTGAGGCAAATTACTAGGGACAGCTATAACAGCTAAAATTTTGCTGTCAAGAGAGGAAAACACCAGACGTCCCCTTGCTGCATTATGAATTTTACTCTGTTGAATCTTAGCAATTATCTATTCAGCATGCAATCAGGCAGTTACAAAAGGGTCTCTCATATGCTTTAACAAAGAGCTGGCTAGTCAACAACTGAAAGCCTGGGTACCATGACACAGCCGTGGACAGCATTACCAGCATCAGTTTTCATCGCCTGCAGTGTAAATAAAGATCAGTAACAATTAGAGTATTGTGATCACAGAAGCATTGCTATCGCTGTGGGGAAACACAGTGACAACGTGACAATGAGGCTGTCTGTGACGACGGGACAGCACTGGACCGGAGAACGATAACAGCGTCACTGATACCCACTGGGCGAGAAAGATTAGGGTGCAGTTCGGAAATACTGACAAGTCCCTGATCAAACGTGGAATATGCCATTCTAAAACCTGAAAAGACAATTAAAAAAGCACAGTTATGATTCAACAAAGCCATCACAAAAGATAATTATTAAATGTTTTCATGGATTACTTATGTACATAACAACATAAATAATAATAAAAAGCTTTTAAAAAAATGTTAAATAATTACAGGTACACTATATTAGTTCTACCTCAAGTATAACATAAAAAAAAACTAATTGTATATTAAATACTGTGCATGTTAGTCACATAGAGTATGAATGGATATATTTTGTATTAATTTATAAAATGGTAAATCACAGAGCTTGTTTAATGTGCATTTGTAGAACTCCAACTGGGTAGATTCTAACAAAAAAAATATTATAATCCGGACACAATTGTTAACAATAACAGGAATTAAAAGGGTGAGGCACTTTTAATAAAACTTAGTTTATTGAGGAGTAATCTGTCAACTTGTTACATTAGTTTCTCACTTAATGAAGGCCTAATAATACAGTCTGATCATACATTCATGACTTCTGTCAGCATTTCCTTCACCACTGTTGTGTCTGTTGTATAACTCAGCTTTTCCTCATGCTTAATGCTTATGAGCAGCAGATAACGATTTGTCACTTCTTACAGCTTCATTCAATCTCTTCTCTTTCTACTCTGAGCTTCTCAAGATTATTTTTTCCTCTTTCTATTAGAAATGCTGTTGTCTCCTACTGCTTCTGTAAGTATCTCCACTCTCTGCTTGAATATCTATCTATCTATCTATCTATCTATCTGTCTATCATCTATATATTTATGTATCTATCAATCATCTATCACCTCAACACAGAAGGTGAGACAGCACTACAAAACTGAACCTTCATTAAAAGAGCAATGTTTAGGGGCTCCTGCCCCTTTCTCAAGATAATATATAATAACACACAGCATGATTATATACCATTACCAAAAACAAGGGTCCAATCAGCATAGGCCAGAAGGGTGTGTCTATTAATTACATCATCACTTTGAACCTATTACA
Source organism: Bombina bombina (assembly GCF_027579735.1). Classification (NCBI taxonomy): domain Eukaryota; kingdom Metazoa; phylum Chordata; class Amphibia; order Anura; family Bombinatoridae; genus Bombina; species Bombina bombina. The sequence continues at coordinate 15,693 of NW_026512432.1, read as the reverse complement.
CAATTCAATCCTAATCTGCCATGAAGAAATGAACCCTATTAAAAACAAGTGCAGTAAATCAGCCTGATCAAGAAGAGGGTACAATTACACACAGTAAAGAAACCTAAAATTATTATACAGTTAATTATAAATTGTGGAAACATTCAAATCAACTTAATTAAATGTAGTTAAATAAATAACTCTTTGTTAAGGCCTTTAGGTGACATGGCATCAAGTTTTCATATCCATTTTACCTCCTTAAATAAAAAGTCTTTATGTATATCCCCTCCTTTTGGTTTCCTCTGTGCCTGATCCAATATCATAAATCTCAATTGACTGGTCTGGTGGCCCATTTCCAAAAAATGTGCTGGCACAAGTAGATGGGCCGTACCTGTCAGGGTTTCACCCTAACTTCACTCGTTAATTGCAGCTTTTTATCTTGGCTGCCATTTTAGACTCACCTGAGTTTTCTCCTTGCCTGTAGCAGAGTGTGTAACGATGCTCACTACTCCCAGGTTCCCTCTTATGGCCAAACTGGAGAACATTATCAGAGATAGACAGGTTGTAGTCCCAGAATGATATAATCACTTCCTATTTAACTGCCTCAGTCCTGTTTGCCTTTGCCCTTGTGTTGTCTCTGACTTCTCTGTGAGTTCCTTTGTGTCTGACTCCGTGTATAACCTGGCTTGTTTGACATCCCTTCTGGTTCCTAATCCCTGGCTTGTTCCTGACTTCGCTGACTTCATGTTCCTGACCCGGGCTCATCTGACTACTCGCTTTGGTTCCTGTCCTGGCTCATCTGACTATCCACTCTGGCTTTGACTCCTGGCTTGTCATTTGGCTTTTGGATTCGTTATCATTTTTTTGTTATTTTTTTAATAAAGGTGTGATTAATTTAAAATTACATCTCTGTCTGGTTCCTGGTACCCTGACAGTGCCCTCATTCCTAGTGATGGACTTGTGTTGGCAAACACAATCTTTTATCTTTTGGGTGGTCTCTCCTACATAGATGAGTCTACACGGGCCTATGTGGAATCATATGTGTACTACCCAGGGATCTTATATTTTTTACCTGTATATAGGTGTGAATTAATACCTTTAATTACACTATTGTACTGGGTACAATTTAGACAAGGAAATGCTTCGTGTTTTGTTTACCAAAAACCTGTTACTTCTATCAATTTGCTGTAAGGTTTGATGGGCACGTACCAATCTCCTACCTGTACTGTGTCCTTTTCTGTATGCGGCTCTTGGTAATTCACTAAACTCTTTTATTTGTGGGTATGTGTCTTTTAGTAAGAACCAATTTTTTTCTTTTTTCTGATTATCCTAAAAAACGTGATTACTTATCATGTTGTATGTGCTCACAAATGTTAATGTGTGAATTACACCCCCTAGAATTGACAGGATCCGTATCTATCTCTTCCAGAACTGTGGCAAGTTCTTGCTGATCATAGCCTCTCCTGATACATTTTCCCCTCATTTGGTTAGACCAATTTTGCCTCTGTTGCCTGACAACTGGATCAGATATAATTCTCTTCACATTCAATAGTTGGGATTTAGGGACACTTTTAAATATCCTTGGGGGGTGTGAAAACTTTGTCTGTGGAGCAATGTATTGCTATCAGTGTTTTTTTTTTATATAGAGATCTGTCTGGAGGTCTCCACATCTATCTATCTATCTATCTATCTATCTATCAATCTCTCTCTCTCTCTCTCTCTCTCTCTATATATATATATATATATATATATATATATCTGTCTATCTATTGATCTATCTATTGATCTATCTGGTATCTATCTATCTATCTATCTATCTATCTATCTATCTATCTATAAATCATCTATCTATTTAGCTATCATTATCTATCTATCTATCTATCTATCTATCATCTATCTAGTATCTATGTATCTATCTATCTAGATATTATATCTGTATATCCACAAAACAGGGGGGTATAGGTGCACATCTACTTGCAAATAAATAAAAGGTTTTTTAAATGCAGCAAAAATTGCAAAAATCACCAATCTTTTATTTTAAAATTAGGATATTAGTCACACAATATGGCCATATTCTGCTTAGCCAGTTACTATGTATTTTTCCCACCTTAACAAAAATACCAAGCAAGATACTGCCCCTAATAAAGAGAGGTGTACATGATCTGTGTCACTATATCTAATAGCTTCATAGAATTGTGGAAAATAGCTTTTTAGTGGAATATTAAATTGTTAACACACTTCATTCTGTAATAATTTCAATACCCATTCCAATCCCTTTGATGAAGCACAAAATCTTTTAATTCAACAGGTTTTGGGTTCCTTTTGTACAGCATTCCATTCAAGTGGCTTATTTTAAATAACTTAAGCTGCTAGAATAATGAATACGTAGATGTAACAGGGAAACAAATTATAAGCCTTAAGAATTATGCTTTGGGGGACTTCTGTTGGAGCTCTGTGAAAGCCTACCATGACAATGATATTAAACGTATTTATTTCCCAATCCAAGTGTTTTCTCCTTGGTACATAATGTTCCTGAAACCGTCTGTATCCACCATAGATGGGTTTTACACTGGTGATTGTCATATCTCCATAACCTGGGGCACATCTGTACAGAGCAAACATACCCCTGAGGCGAAGAAGGTAACACCAGACCCTGACAGAATACAGACTGGTATACCAGAGATGCTAGCCCTTGGGCAGTTTCCAGGGTATGTAAGAGAAACAAACAGGTGGAGTGGATTATGAAAGTTAGATAGGGGCCATACTTGTGGCACAAAAAGAGAGCCCCTGAAGTCCGGAAGTTGGGACCATTGTTTTACATTCATTTCTCAAGTCGGAATACAGAGTGCTTTCACATAACACAAGTCATATAAGAAACTGAGCATTTAGGGTAAGAGGGTTGAAAGCCCAATACTGACATTTCCACACCTGACTATGGACTAAATTATGAGTGGAGCGCTATTTTGTGCTTCAGCTAGCGCTTTAACTTCACTAGAAGTAAGTTTTGCATGCGTCAGGTTGTGCTCGTATTACAAGTTGAAAGTAAAAAGTTAGCGTGATAGTCTGATATATACAAAACTAAAAACATTTATGCAACATTATGCTATTCAGCTTTGCTATCATGACATAAAAGCCGTCCATTATTGAGGATCTAAAAACTATGTAACAAAATTAAGCTAATGGAACATTTGATAACAGGCCCACCCTTTGGAAGGGGCGAGTGAGGCACCGGCCACGGGCACCGTGCTTTGGGAACCCCGCACAGAGCCATATGATGTGCATTGTAAGTATCAGATCACATAAAAAAACACCAGAGGAGTCACAGGTCCAACAAACGCTAAAATCACCTTTTTCATTCTTAATTATCATAAGCACAGCTAGCCTATTCAATAATTCCCCCATGCCCCACCCATATACACGCTTTCTATCAATCATTGCTTTCTGCTCTTCACTATCTGTGTGGCTGGTAAAAGCTCTGCTGGTGTCATCCATAGCAACAGCAAGCACATGGCGCATCCTAGTTACCTGTGCAAGCTCAGGAAAAGACTTAGAATCCTGGAGGAGGTGAGAACGCCAGGGAGATATCCTAGATATAGGGAGATTCAGGGGCCGGGGTAGGAGAGACTTAATGCACTATAGACAACAAGAGAGAAGAACAAATTAGTCATATATGGGTAGATTTATTAAGCAGCAGATGCTGCTATCTACCCGCAAAGTTTCAGGTCCGCTTGTGCAATGTTAAATGCAGACAGTGTATGCTGTCAGCATTTAGTGTTGTCGGGCGGACAAGATTCACTAGAGCGAATCATGTCCGCCTGACATTTGATAAATTGACCCCGTAATATGAAAGAAAAGCCAGAATTAGTTTATAATCTTACTTTAGAGCGAGATGTTCAGTTTTTAAGTTAGCATTGCCTTTCCATAAATGCTAACAAGCTGAAGAATAGTCTGTTTCATACAGTAATAAGTGTAGGTGCAGTAAAATAATTTGCGAAAGAAGAATTCAGTAATTCTTTAGCAAACAAATCTTTAGCACTAAAAAAAGTTCCCAAAGAATGTCCAGGCAGAACAGAGACAAAGCCAAATGGATACGTAGATATTTAAAAATTCAAAAACTCTTTATTGGTTCCATTAAAACAAAATGGTGATAGCAGACTCCATATAAAAATGTGTGCTAAAACGTCTGACCGGTTTTGGCCATATAAATATTTAGCACATAGAGCAATTGCTGCTCAATATATAGTGGCATATTTATCAAGCTCCATATGGAGCTTGATGTCCCTTGTTTCTGGCCGCTGCTCCATAACTTGTCTGCCTGCTCTGAGGCCGTGGACAGAAATAAACCCTATCGAATACGATCGGGTTGATTGACACCCCCTGCTAGCGGCCGATTGGCTGCAAATCTGCAGGGGCGGCATTGCACCAGCAGTTCACAAGAACTGCTGGTGCAATTATAGCATACACTGTTGGTATTTATCGATGTGCAGCGGACATGATACGCTACTTCGTATCATGTCCACTCGCACATTGATAAATATGCCCCATAGTGTGTGTTTAATAGACGTATAGCCCACAGATTATTAGGCTATGCATTATATAGCATGTGTTTAATAGACCGATCTGTATCACACAGAGTATGGGGTTGTTCATTATATAGTATGTGTTTAGTAGAGAGATCTGTAGCACACAGGTTATGGGACTGCTCATTATATGGATGGGAGCAGTTTAGCTAACAGACATTTAGCACATGCACTAGTGCAGGTCTGCTGTTTGGGGAGAGAGAAAGGGGCACTAAGCGTTGGAAGGCCCTACAATGACATGGTTGAGGGTATGAGAAAGTGCAATGAAAATCAGGTGGCCCTCGGTTTACGACGGTTCAATTTGCACCGTTTCAGAATAACGCCCTTTTTTTTGCTATTGAAAAGCATTGACTGCTATTGAAAGCATTAGCACATGCTTACATTAAAATAGCCAGTAGGTGGAGCTCTCCGCTTGTGTTTCAGCAAACACATGCAAAGAAAAGCAAGCCAGACATGATCAATGGATCAGCTTTCAAAGGAACAAGATCTAGCAGCCACTTCCCTTAGCTGCAGACTCAATGCAGAGAACTGTTTGCAGAAAAAGGCAAGTAAAAAACGTTTTTGTTCATTAAACTTAGTTTGATGATGATACAGTCTGTTGTGTGATTAAATACAGGCAGGCTAATCAGTGTATAACCAGACCTGAGCAATGGAGCCGTTTTTTAAAGGAACAAGATCTAGCAGCCATTTCCCTTAGCTGCAGAAAAATGCAAGTAAAAAAACGTTTTTGTTCATTAAACTTAGTTTGATAATGATACAGTCTGTTGTGTGACTATTTTGTTTTTGTTCATTAAACTTAGATTGATGATGATACAGTCTGTGTTTGTGTGATTATTTTATTAGGTGCGGTTTAGCAAATGTTTTTGTTTATTAAACTTGGTTTGATGATGCTACAATCCATTTTATTATGTTTATAATGCTGTTTAGCATTTAAAGTTTTCATTTCAAAGCTTTAAAAATAATGTATTAGGTGTTACTTATGTCAATTTTGAGAGGGGCCTGGAACCTAACTCCCTCACTTCCCATTGAATTACATTATAAACTGGGTTTCAATTTACAACGGTTTCGATTTACAACCATTCCTTCTGGAACCTAACCCGGCGTAAACTGAGGGCTACCTGTATTTAGTTTATGAAGTGTTTATGGTACCAGAAGGTGTAATATATAATATTTTTTCTTTATATAGCTAACACTACATGTTGGGGTGGGCCTTACAGGGTGTAGGGCTTACAGGGAAGGAAAATAAATGTGTTGGGCTGAGGGCCCCCCACTAATGGTTAGGGTGGCCCTGTCTGATAGAGTTTCTGAAGTCTTAAAATGATTCTTGATAACTGACAGGTGATAACTGATAGGGTGAAGCTAACACTCTGGGCTTGACAATACAATTCTGCTCCCTTTTTTAAGAAAAATTAGGCAACACTCTGCATTTGTAATCTTCCAGGTGGATCATTTGAGTGTCCATTAGTCTTTGTTTTCTTGGATTCATGTTTTGACGGCTATGTACATGTTTATGCAGCATTTGTGTGTTGAGGTGCCCACGTTCTTAATAGGACTATGAACTTATTCTATGATATTTGTTTCACTCTCTTCTGATCTTGGTTTGGATATTGCATTGGGAATACTATCACTCTTTATATATCTCCCTGATATTATATCTGCTGTTTGTGACATTTAAAAAAACTAACAATTTACCTCTTTGCCAGCCGGAGATTTAAGAGAAAAACTAACCCAAAATACCGGGGAATCGTTAACATTTTTGCTATCACTACATTTATACAGATATAGTGCCCTTGTTTTGTTTTTGATTTTTACAGATGAAAACTATTATTTTTGGCCGTGAAACCTATATCTGTGATAAAAGAAGATCCCTATGATGATAGAACAACAGTGAATACTCAAGAGCAGTATGCTTGGGATTTTACAAATAGTATGTCTCACGGCAGGACTTGAACAAACCCGGCTGCAAAACGGCGCTTAACTCGGGGTACTGGTTCCTCCTACAACCAAGAAATCCTGCAGGCAGAAAATGGCGACATGTTTATTACCCACGGCTTAAAGTCAGCAGTGAACCTACAAAAGGGAAAGGAGTACATGTTGGCAACAAACTGCTAGATGGAACATAATTCTGAGAAGCTAGATTATATTTACCCTGTGAATTCTGATAATGAGTGGTCTGACCGTTTGCGCAACAGATAGTTAGAGACAATACCGAGGGACACTGGCTCTCACTGAGATCCAACAGACTGCTTTGGTTTAAAGAGGGAATGGCTGAAAACCTTCTATAACACACAGGCACTAGTAATATATATATACGGTACAGTAATATGTTAGAATTTGGTGAACTTTTGCAACGAACTGTAACGTTAGTGCTACTCTCTATACCCTCACCCATCAAGGACAATTTGCCTTTCTAATAATATTACTGAATAGATTGAAATATACCCTAATGACGGCACCGAGCCTGATAATGGGGGACATTGTTATTTTTTGGGCTTTTACCTACTAATGCTCTTGGTCTATATAAATTGCTCCCTATACTATATTTCTGTGTTAACACATTTTGCCCCCATGAGGTTCAGGATTTATAACAGATCTTTCAGTTTCATGTTTATTTTTACCAAGGTTGAGCTGATTAGACTCAATTTTTACTCCTCTTCCCCCCCCCCCTCTGTTTTAGACCTGCTTGTCCTGATAATTCACTCACCATATTTTAATCTAACCCCACAGAAGCAGATATGAACCAGTACATCTTACTACCTTACTGTAAGAAGAAAGGGTGGCACTAGCACTACAAGTATTATTGGTACAGGGTTGCTCAATTAAATTAATTGAATATATCAATATTCGTATGTATATTTGTATTATATATATCCAACATCCACATAGATATACTGTGTGTATGTGTCTTTTTTATGAGAGGGGTGCTTGTGCACCAGAACAATTTTTCGATGAAGTCTAGAGCCCCAAAGAAGGGGATCAAGACTGAAAGAGTGCACTTGGGAAGCACTCCCGTCCCTGATTGTATTAATTAAGTGAGTTTATTAATTAAGTGGAGTTTATTAATTAATACAATCAGGGAGGAGAGTGCTTCCCAAGTGCACTCTTTCAGTCTTGTTCCCCTTCTTTGGGGCTCTAGACTTCATCGAAACATCTTACTACCTTACAGAAGCCCTCCCTATCTGACCCCCCCCTCTCTGGGGATGCCCAGCGGCCGAGGCATCATGACATATTTATAAATATGCATTAGGGAAGTTTACTATCATCAATAGATGTTTCTGGTAGGGAATATGCACAGAGTATAGTTAGGTGCTAGCTAATATACCTATAAATGAACTACATACATGTCCTAAAACCATGCAGTTGATTCTTATCTATACATAGGTTGTACAATCACATTGTTTTCATATATAAGGTCCATTCGTTGATACCTTGTAATTGATACGTCATTGTCCTGTACCCCAATACCGCTGAAGTGTTATTCCTATTAATCTATCTCTATATAATAGATAGCCTTGGCACATTGAAACCAACTCTGTCTCTACATATATGTTAGTAGATTGTTGTAAAATAGGTCCATAGATAAATCTGATTAATATTGCCTACCCCTGCAATCTGTACATATTCTTGTGCCCGGTTTGGTATCGGATTGGAACTTACTTGGTTTCCTTTCATAATGCCTAGTACTCTAGTAGTATTGGGGATAAGTTACTGACTATCAGCCCGACCCCAAAAACAGGTCCCTGGCAAAAACCTCTCAATTGACAAAGGTTAATTGTCAACTAGAGGTTATCTGGTTAATATTTAGGTTCCATTAGGTTCTAATAGTATAATTATTATCTCAACTGTGTTCATGACTTATACAGAGTCATGCTAGAAATCCTTCATCATCTTCTTTATGGTTACATGGGTCCAAGAGTGGCCCTGGTTCCACAGAAGGATGTTTAACATTAAAATAGAGGTTTTAAAAACATAAATTATGCATTACCCTGATAATTTAATTTTCTTCTGAAGGAAGATCTCACAGTTGCATTCCATTACTTTTGGGAAATTCAGAACTTGGCCACCAGGAGGAGGCAAAGACACCCCAGCCTAAGGCTTAAATACCATCCCCCCACTTCCCTCATCCCCCAGTCATTCTGCCAAGGGAACAAGGAACAGTAGGAGAAATATCAGGGTGAAAAAAAAGGTGGCAGAAAAGAACAAAAGATTTACAGCCGCCTCATAGAGATAAAAACACAGGCGGGAGCTGGTGGACTCTTCCCTTCAGAAGAAAATAAATTATCAGGTAAAAATAATTTATGTTTTTCTTCTTAAAGGGAAGAGTCCACAGCTGCATTCATTACTTTTGGGAAAAACAATACCCAAGCTAGAGGACCCCTGAATGCAATAATGGGTGGGTACAAAAAGGCGGCCCCTTCGAAAAGGCACCACAGGCCAGAATTACTCAACACCCAAAAGAAAAATCTTTTAGTACAAAGAACGCAGAGAAAAAAACAAACCCCAGGTAACTGCACATCCAGTTATACCACGGCAAAGCCGAACTAGAGACCATTCAGACCTAGAGTCTGTCAGGTCCCCACAACACCTCAGAAACATCTGTCCCACGGGACACAACACCCAAGAAGGTACCCAGCTTAAGATTAGGACCGCATCTGCCTCCAAAAGGGAACCTGAGACCAGAAAATCCCAAACGAACTTTTCCCAATCAACACCTAAAAAGCAACCTATGGTTGTCTTTACAAAGGCAACACCCAGGGAGCACAACTCCCTAGAACACAAGGATCCAAAAAGAAGGATCCATACACAGGGAACATGTCCTCAAAAGGACTCGAGGAACCCCTCATGTCCCCCAATTCCCATACCATACCCTAAGGTACTCCAGGAAATTCATGAGTTCCCCGATGCTCCATACATATCTAGATCTGTAAGCTAGATAGGCGGAAGACAGCAGGAAACAGGATAAATATCCCAACAGCTAGACAGAGCTCTCCAGAGAAATCACACTGTCCGACAGGAACTCTCAAAGGACCAGCCTCCAAAAGGAAGGCTGACCCTATCGCTAACTCAAACCTCCTAAAGGCACGTCAAGCTAGTTAGCATTCAGACAAGAGCAAGTAGCCAAAACTGGATACACCATCACTAAGCAAATCGTGTGGATGGTTCCAACTGTAAACCACCAAGGCATACAGCGCAATAGCGACTCCAAGAAGCACCCCCTCCGGGCACCAAATGCTTTAGAAAGAAGGAGGGACATCCAAAGTCCTCCCTCAAGGAAAGGACCCAACAGCAGAACGGCCAACACTGCAATAGAGTAACCAATCCCTAAACCTTCCCTCCGGGATAAAGGTCCCAGCCAAAGGCTAGTCAAAAGATGTGAAGACAAGAGTCCCAGATGACAGGAAGAAGGATCAACGAGGAACAAATCCCCTGTTAGACCACTGCTACAAACGCGCATATTACGATGAGTCAGTAGAAACATTGTGCTTGGGTACGAGACCCCCTACACGCAGTCATGGGCAAAAAAAGGGCACACTTCCCAAGGAAAAAGTCCCCCAAAACTCAGCATCCATATATTGGATACACAAAGTGGAAGCCCCCCACGGGAGCAAAACCCTTAGCCTCCTGCTGCAGGAACGGAGGGACCAGACACTACATCATAGCTCCCCTCCCAGGAACTGAACACAGCAAGTGAAAAAACCCTGCAAGGCAGGACCAAGGGACCCCCAGGGACTCCACGATACTAAGGTAATTCCGAACCCGGAGAACCCAAACCCTACTCTGGAAGAGAAGGGAATGAACAACGGGGAAAAAAACCCCTACCATAGGGGCGAGACCCCCTTGGCCACATCGCCAAACCCAGTTAAAAAGCACCTGGAGTGTACAGAGAACATTGTAAATGCACCAGAAGACAGGTAGGGGCCCCATCAGAAAGGCCTAAGGGCTGAGCCACAGTCACAAAGGCATCTCTCACAGAGCACCAGCCCCTATAAAGGGGGTCACGGGACCACTACCTTCAAGTGTGAACCGACCGTCCCACACCCATCCATGGAGAGACGTGGACCCAAGGCCAGGGTTCTCGACAATGGACAATGGAAAGATCCAATCACGAGAGAACCCTAAACTGCCTCCTCCAAGGAGGAGCACACATCTAAAGTCTGTAGACTTGGCGATCTGGATAGCCTTAAACCCAAGGGACATGAAGGACTCCTGAACAGTCTGAGAATCGACCCCCAGTGCATGGATCACAAAAAATCTCTTAGGCAAAGTGGCAACATGTGATGCTCCGAAATCGCAAGGAAAGAGTGCACTAGGCTAACGAGTCAGCGTACGGAAGAACTTGAGTGAAAACCAAACGTTAATCACTCGGCACATCAGACCAAACATGTCACACACAACTCTAACTTCTATTTAATGGAAATACAGGTTCTAAGTCTCGGGGACCTGAAGAACCTAGGTCGTTCTGCAGAAAGCAGAATCATAGCCCAGGCGAGTAGCCCAAACCAACCCACCCTTAGAGTGGTACGCACAACCCTCCATCCGGAGAAGTTGCATATAACCACAGACCTCATACATCAGTAAGATCCCAGCCCGGAGTCCAAAGAATAGGCCTAGAGGCATCCCTCCAGCCACCACGAAGCTGACATGAACCCAGGTAACAGCTGAAAAAAGTGCCTCCCGACCAGTACCTTCTGGTATAAGAGCACTCTGAACTGTTCCAGGTCCAAGAAAATTTGTTCCGAAGGATCTATAAATTAACTAGAAACGAAAATTCTAATATTCAACAAGTGCGCAACTTGTGGGAGTGCCCACGCGACCACGAGTCGCAAGTATGGTTTCAGAGAAGAACATTCATAAAAATGAAATCTAACAGACCTGAGCTTAAGGAAAAACAAATTAAACACATCCATCCCATCCAAAAATAAAATGAAAGGCAGCACCCATCGGTTGAACGCCCCCAAGGTGAATGAGAACGACAACAGGACCAGCCCGAGTAGAGGCCCTGTTCACCCAAAGTTCAGAAAATGGAACGAAAAACATAAATTAAAAAAAATGAAGACGATAGAAGATTGCTTCATTCCCTAACGTCATATCCATTTTGCCATCCAACTTCTAAGGCCTCAGATCCCTCTGCCCACTAGGACTGGATCCTCTAACATTGCCAAAACATGTCTTAAAAGGACCCTAAGGCGAGCCAGTCTATAACGGAAGGCAAAATCATCTCTTGCCGAATCTGCTGGAGACCTCTGCTTCGAGATTAGGGCCCCTGAAGCCCTCAGGGGCCAATGTTTCCCCAGAAGGCCGAACTGAATCGGGCGATCCCCACGCGTCGCATGGACCTAGGTTAACGGAGCATGGACAGTATCGGAGAAATACTTCACTTGGGAGATATAAATGAAACAGCGCATAGAAATGGCCATGCGGAACCGTGCCGTAACCTCCGGCAGAAACTAGTCACTCTCCAAAACAGGAGTGAAGGCCATAGGGACACCTGCGTGCGTAGCTGGGAAAGGGTCTTGGGCATGCACCTCACGACGGGTCATGGAAACTCGGAGGCGGATGACTCAATGCACTCTAAGCTTCCCCAGACTCAGGAGAAGAGAGTACTCTAGAACGGCACCCGGAACATAATTGATGGGCATTAATTACCCGGGCCATTTCATATTCATCACAAGACACATCCTCTGTATCGGAGGCATCTGTGTTGCGCATATCAGAATCCTCCATAATCTTGGGATTACAAAAAGACAAAACTAACTTGCACCCTTTGATACCCCCAATGTCTGGGGCACTCATCACCTCCTGTGAACCAGACAACCCACAAGCTAGACTCTCTCGGTCGCACACAGTCAGCATACAGAAGTGAAAAAAAAACAACGAAACCTCACCCGTCACAAAAAGGGCGCACAATCTGGAAAGATTGTGTCATTAAAAGAAGACTGTTATGTTCCGTAAAAGGCCGTGAGCCTAAGTAAAGCTACACATTTGCAGATAGAACCATAAAACAAACATCATTAAAAGTCCCCCTGTTCAATAACCCCCCCTCAGGAGATATTAACCCATGATTCCTTATTAAGATAAAAGGATTCCCACTGGGACCCTACCTTGTTTTGTTAACATTACATTTACACATCAAAATAAAATTAAACAATGTTACCGGAATCTACGCCGTGGAACCAGGAACACAGCCCTTCAAGTGTGACAGATAGTAGCCTCGCTTCTGACATGGACTTGAGTGAAGAAAGCTAGACAGCGAAACCCGTCAACGCCTTTTGTGCAAGAGATGAACTTTTTCAACCACTGAGATCAAATCAGTCCAGGGGTATTTTCATTTGCAAACTATGGCCTAGATTTAGAGTTCGGCGGTAGCCGTGAAAACCAGCCGTTAGAGGCTCCTAACGCTGGTTTTAGGCTACCGCCGGTATTTGGAGTCAGTGATTAAAGGGTCTAACGCTCACTTTTCAGCCGCGACTTTTCCATACCGCAGATCCCCTTACGTCAATTGCGTATCCTATCTTTTCAATGGGATCTTTCTAACGCCGGTATTTAGAGTCGTTTCTGAAGTGAGCGTTAGAGCTCTAACGACAAAACCTCCAGCCGCGCTGAAAATAGCAGGAGTTAAGAGCTTTCTGGGCTAACGCCGGTTCATAAAGCTCTTAACTACTGTACCCTAAAGTACACTAACACCCCATAAACTACCTATGTACCCCTAAACCGAGGTCCCCCCCACATCGCCGCCACTCGATTAAATTTTTTTTAACCCCTAATCTGCCGACCGCCACCTACGTTATACTTATGTACCCCTAATCTGCTGCCCCTAACACCACCGACCCCTATATTATATTTATTAACCCCTAATCTGCCCCCCACAACGTCGCCGCCAGCTACTTACAATAATTAACCCCTAATCTTCCGACCGGCAAAGCGCCGCCACCTACGTTATCCTTATGTACCCCTAATCTGCTGCCCCCTAACATCGCCGACACCTATATTATATTTATTAACCCCTAATCTGCCCCCCCACAACGTCGCCGACACCTACATTATACTTATTAACCCCTAATCTGCCGACCGCCACCTACGTTATACTTATGTACCCCTAATCTGCTGCCCCTAACACCGCCGACCCCTATATTATATTTATTAACCCCTAATCTGCCCCCCACAACGTCGCCCGCCAGCTACTTACAATAATTAACCCCTAAATCTTCCGACCGCAAAGGCGCCGCCACCTACGTTATCCTTATGTACCCCCTAATCTGCTGCCCCTAACACCGCAGACCCCTATATTATATTTATTAACCCCTAATCTGCCCCCCACAATGTCGCCGACACCTGCCTACACTTATTAACCCCCTAATCTGCCGAGCGGACCTGAGCTCTACTATAATAAAGTTATTAACCCCTAACCCGCCTCACTAACCCTATCATAAATAGTATTAACCCCTAATCTGCCCCCCCTAACATCGCCGACACCTCCCTTCAATTATTAACCCCTAATCTGACGACCGGAGCTCACCGCTACTATAATAAATGGATTAACCCCTAAAGCTAAGTCTAAACCCTAACACTAACACCCCCTAACTTAAATATAATTTACATCTAACGAAATTAATTAACTCTTATTAAATAAATTATTCCTATTTAAAGCTAAATACTTACCTGTAAAATAAATCCTAATATAGCTACAATATAAATTATAATTACATTGAAGCTATTTTAGGATTAATATTTATTTTACAGGCAATTTTGTAATTATTTTAACCAGGTACAATAGCTATTAAATAGTTAAGAACTATTTAATAGTTACCTAGTTAAAATAATAACAAATTTACCTGTAAAATAAATCCTAACCTAAGTTATAATTAAACCTAACACTACCCTATCAATAAATTAATTAAATAAGTTACCTACAATTACCTACAATTAACCTAACACTACACTATCAATAAATAAATTAAATACAATTGCTACAAATAACTACAATTACATAAACTAGCTAAAGTACAAAAAATAAAAAAGAACTAAGTTACAAAAAATAAAAAAATATTTACAAACATAAGAAAAATATTACAACAATTTTAAACTAATTACACCTACTCTAAGCCCCCTAATAAAATAACAAAGACCCCAAAATAACAAAATGCCCTACCCTATTCTAAATTAATAAATTTAAAAGCTCTTTTACCTTACCAGCCCTGAACAGGGCCCTTTGCGGGGCATGCCCCAAGAAAATCAGCTCTTTTGCCTGTAAAAAAAAAACATACAATACCCCCCCCCCCAACATTACAACCCACCACCCACATACCCCTAATCTAACTCAAACCCCCCTTAAATAAACCTAACACTAAGCCCCAGAAGATCTTCCTACCTTGTCTTCACCATCCAGGTATCACCCGATCCGTCCTGGCTCCAAAATCTTCATCCAACCCAAGTGGGGGTTGGCGATCCATCATCCGGTGGCTGAAGAGGTCCAGAAGAGGCTCCAAAGTCTTCCTCCTATCCGGCAAGAAGAGGGACATCCGGACCGGCAAACATCTTCTCCAAGCGGCATCTTCGATCTTCTTGCATCCGGTGCGGAGCGGGTCCATCTTGAAGCAGGCGACGCGGATCCATCCTCTTCTTCCGTTGTCTCCCGACGAATGACGGTTCCTTTAAGGGACGTCATCCAAGATGGCGTCCCTTTAATTCCGATTGGCTGATAGGATTCTATCAGCCAATCGGAATTAAGGTAGGAATATTTCTGATTGGCTGATGGAATCAGCCAATCAGAATCAAGTTCAATCCCGATTGGCTGATCCAATCAGCCAATCAGATTGAGCTCGCATTCTATTGGCTGTTCCGATCAGCCAATAGAATGCGGGCACAATCTGATTGGCTGATTGGACTCAGCCAATAGGATTGAACTTGATTCTGATTGGCTGATTCCATCAGCCAATCAGAATTTTCCTACCTTAATTCCGATTGGCTGATAGAATCCTATCAGCCAATCGGAATTCAAGGGACGCCATCTTGGATGACGTCCCTTAAAGGAACCGTCATTCGTCGGGAGACAACGGAAGAAGAGGATGGCATCCGCCGTCGCCTCTGCTTCAAGATGGACCCGCTCCGCACCGGATGAAGAAGATCGAAGATG